>NW_017731503.1:319391-350049 GCF_001890085.2 Hipposideros armiger
GCAGCTCAAGAAAGCTCACACCAGCCGCCTGCCAGCCCCACTGCAGCCCACACCATCGCCAGCGACCCACAGCAGACCAGCCCCAGGTCGAGCTGTTGTTCACCATCTTAGCTGTAGACAGTGCAGTGTCACTGGCCTTTATGTGGGATCTAAGCTGGGGCAGCACCGTCCAGAGCCAGTGTCCCAAGACAACTCCCAACCAACGTGCTACTCGGCCAGACCCACCCTATATATTTTGATTGGAGCATTTAGTCCATTCATGTTTAAACTGATAATTGATAGGTACATATTTATTGCCATTTTGTTATTTGTATTTCTGGCATCCTTTGTTAGTTTCTTTTCAACTTTCTTCTGCTTAAAGAATCCCTTTTAACATGTCCTGCAGTGCTGCTTTGGTGGTAATGAATTCCCTGAGCTTATTCTTATCTGGGAAGCTTTTTACGTCTCCTTGAATTTTATTTTGTTTTATTATTTATTATTAATTTTTAAAGATTTTATTGGGGGAATTGGGGGGGGAACAGCGTAGGGGAATCAAGGAAGGGAAACAGACAAGTTGCTGTCCTTTTGTTCTTCAGTCTAGTTACGAAGGACATCACTTTACTGGTCCATGTTGGTACTGTGATCATTGCGCTCGTCCTGGCTGAGCTGAGGCAGATCGGTCACCGGCCACTGGACGGCCACTCACAGCAGTTCAAGGCAGCTCACAGCATCTCACGCCAGCTGCTGGCTGCTCACACTGGCTGCAGGCCACTCACGGTAGCTTACAGCAGCCCACTCCAGCCCCAATGCAGCCTATACTGTGGCTGGTGACTCACGACAGCCCAGCTCCAGGTCGAGCTGCTGATCACCATCTTAGCTGTAGAGGGCACAGCATCACTGGCCCATGTGGGATCCGAACCAGTGGCCCTGCTCCTCATAGCTCGCGCTCCCAAGCCAACTCTTAACCAACGAACCACTCGGCTGGCCCCATCTCTCCTTACATTTTAAATGACAGCTTTATTGGGTAGAGCAATCTTGGTTGTACACCTTTGTTTTTCATCACTTTCAATATTTCCTGCCACTCCCTTCTGGCCTGCACAATTTTTGTAGAAAGTTTAGGTGATAGTCTTTTGGAAGTTCCTTTGTATATACACTGCTGTCATTCTCTTGTTGCTTGTAGGATTATCTTTGTCTTTAACTTTGCCATTTTAACTGTGATGTGTTTTGGTGTAGGTCTGCTTGGATTCATCTTGTTTGGGATTCTCTTCCTTTCCTGAGTTTGTATGTTATTTCCCTTCACCAGGTTAGGAAAGTTTTTGGTCATTATTTCTTCAAATATGGTCTCGATCCTTTGCTCCCTCTCTTCTCCTTCTGGTATTCCTATGATGTGAATGTTGTTGTGCTTGATGTTGTCCTACAGGTCTCTTAAAGTATTTTCATTGTTTTTTATACTTTTTGTTGTTCCGATTGGGTAATTTCTGCTATCTTGAAGCAGATTCAATCCTCTGCTTCATTTAATCTGCTGATAATTCCTTTGAGTGTGCTCTTAATTTCACTTATTGTATTCTTTACTTTTGACTATTTTTTATTTTTCTATATCCCTTTTTATGTTTTATATCTCTTTGTTGAGATTCTCACTAAGTTCCTTCAACATTCTCATAATCAGTGTTCTAAACTCTGTCTCTGATAGGTTGGTTGCTGCTGTTTCATTTAATTCCATTTTTTGAGGTTTCTTCTGATCTTTTGTTTGGGATATTTTTCTTTATTTCCTCATTCTTGCTGTTGCTCTGTGTTTTCTTCCATGTATTAGATAGACCACCTATGTCTGTCAATCTTTGCTTTGTGGTCTTATGTAGTATGTGTTCTTTATATTTGAATTGCACAATCTCCCTATTCTTTTGTGCATGTATTCCAGAAGTGTCCTTTGTGTTGTGTGTATTCTCCTGTTGAAGTTGAGATTTAATTGCTTTTGGCTTGTCAGTCAGTGATATTGACTCTCAGGTTGACTAGCTGTGAGAATTGGCAATGCCCACAATGTATGGGCTGCTGTGTGAATATTGACCTTCAGAGGAGGCATGGCTCTTGCAGGCTCTTGTGCCTGTAAATAATTTCCTTTGAGTATGCCACTTGTAGGTCCAACCAGGTAGTGCTCTTGTTTGGTCTGAAGCTAGCTTCTGGGTGTATTGTTTCTGGTGTTTCTTGGGCAGGGCTCCCTCTCAGGGCAGTTTCAACCCTGTCTGTTTCTAGCCCATGCCTACTTCATGGGTGTCTTAAAGCTGTCTGTGATAGGCTGCTGCCTGTGCTCAGCCTGGAGACATGTGGTGGTGGCCTGTCTGTGAACTGAGGCTGGCTGCCACCAATATTGTTCCTGAGGCAGTTTAGTAAAAGTCCCAGGGCTCCCTATGTCTGTTGCCTCCTATTAGTTGCCCATAAGGCTCAACTGTTGAAAGAGGCTCCTTAGGAGTGTTTGTCTGGCTGTTTGACATTGTGTTGAGTGTGCCCTAGGCGATGCGACACTAGCTGGGCAGGATGGAGTTCAAGTGAGTAACAAAATGAGAATGGTAATTTTTACAATGTTAATGAAGATTCAGATCTTACGCCAATACCTGACCTGTGACCCCCTTGTACAGCACCCGGAGGACATTGCAGGCAGTCTCCACTTCAGGCTTGCAAATTCCTGAGCGCAGCTCCTGAGTGTCTGTGGTGCAGGTTTGTGGTGCAGGGCTCACCGATCATGACCAAGATCTCCCCAGGGCTCTGCAGACTGTCTGCTTCTGTAAAAAAAAACATTTTCCAAAGTTTGTGGGGGTGGGGTCAGTCACCCAGTTGCCCAGAGTACCCTTGACAATGCAGCTGTAGGTGGGTGGAGTGGTGTTACAAAGGGCTAAAGGCTGTGGTCAGTGGTTTCTACAAATTTAGTGTAGTCTCAGCTCCTGAGCCAATGTCCACCTCAAAAAATAAAACAAATCAAAACAAACCAACTACAACAAAAACAAATACACCCACACAAAACAAACAAAAGACAAGACAAACAAAAATACAAAAAAAACAGAACAAAACAAAACAAAAAAATAAACAGTAACCAATATTGCCATGCAGCTGTCCAGTCGTCTGTCCCCCCCGTGCTTACCCCTAAATTGACCCTTTTGAGGACATTGCTCTTACACCTTGCATCTCCCTGTTTGGCCCCAAAAGATGGCTGGTTATCCAATGATGGAGGGTAAGATTCCTAAAGGAAAGAACAACCTAAGACAGGCACAGTCGCAAGGGGGCCATCAGGAGAAATCCCAGGGCTGATGGAGGTGGACATGAGCCCTCACTTACCCCCCCAAAGAGACTGGAGGTCTTCTACCTCTGTAGCTACATTCCTTCCTGCAACATGCTTGGGAAGTGACCTGATTATGTGATAGTATCTGTTCTCAGCATAATAATCTTATCTCCCTGGGGTCATAAGCATATGGGTGTGTGAAGGCAGAGCATTTGTCTGGTCATGTGGGCAGACTTTCCGTAATAGAAGCTTGCAGGCATGGGTAATCTGTCATGAGCAAGTTCTCAAAAATGAGACTCACAGACTGTGGAGAGAACTATGCTACTTCTGGGTATGTGGAGAAATAAAAGCTGTGTGTTGGCCCGATTAAGGGCTCTTAGTCCTGTGAGGCTGGAGACCCTTGGTCCCACTCTCATTTAACTATTGGCTGCTGTGTTTCTTTTCTTTCTTAACCCTTTACCACCCCCTCTCGTTCTCTCACTGCCCTTTTTGTGCAGGATGCGACAAATCAAAAACAATAGCAAAACAAAAACAAGAGAAACATCAACAACAAAAAAGAAAACAGAAGAAAGAAACAGAAGAAAAAGGAATAAAAAGATGAGAAAAGAAAAAAAAACAGAAAGAGAGAAAAGAAAAAAATGGCTCTTTGCCCGCTTTAGTCTGCAGGCAGCTTGTGGGACAGAGCCAGCCGCTCAGCAGTAAAGTCTTTGGACAACTCAGCACCAGCTGTGTGGAAGTCAAGGACCCAGCGCTTGTGTGACAGCCTCCACCTTAGGCTCACAGGCTTCTACAATTAGCTTCAGTGGGCTCTGGGTCCATGCTCATTACCAAAAATCTACACAGGTTGGTATGGGCTGTTGGCTGCTGCTAAAAGCCTCCATGGCCTGTGGAGGTGGGTCTGTGTACCAGGTGCCCAGGGTGCTCCCTTCAATGCAGCTCTAGGTGGGCACAGCAAGGCCTCAGGACACCATGGGGTGTGGTCAGTGGCCCCCACAAAATCAGAGCAGCGTGACCTCTTGCACCCACAAACAGCCTACACAAATGCACAAGAATGTCTTGGCCAGGTAGCGCCTTCACGCAGCTCCTGGCTCATCGCCCTCAGGCTAATGCTCTGCCCCTATCGCAGCCTCTGCCTGTCTCAATCTGTAGCCTGTGGAGCAGAGATAGTTGCCCCACAGTCAGGCATTTCCTGGAAAATGCTGCACAAACGGTGTGGAAAGTGGGACCCAAGGCAGCATGCACACTCCTCCTGCAACAATTCCACTAGACCAATGCTGTCCCAAACCTGACCCTTTGTGGAAGGGCTTAATCCTGGAAAAAAAGGCACCCTATTGTAATCTACACATGTGCAAGCTCTGCACAGGGGGAACAATGGTCCCAGAACCTCCAGCTTCTGCGCCAAAGGTGCTCAGTTCAAATCTTCCCCTCAGGCTCTTTGGACCCCCAAGGTGCTACTCCCTCTGCCAGAGACTGGATGAGTGCTTGCCAGTGAGCGAGTCCATTTGCTGGTTCCACAAGAGGGTGACTGGGATTCTAGCTACCCTCCACCTCACTGGGTTGAGGAGAGAGAGTCCTCGCTGATTTCCACTACCAGCTATTGTGGGACTCCCTTTCCCAGCACAGGACCCCTGGGCTGGGGAACACTGCATGGGGGTGGAGGGCCCCTTCCTCAATAGGGGAGGCCTCTGCCACTGTGGTGTCCTTCTCAGCATTCACCTTCTCTCTGTGGACCTGAAGTCAGCCTGCCTCACAGCTCTGCCCCTCGTACCAGTCTCCTTGTGGCTTCATTAAGTCCTTAGTTTTAGTGGTTCTGTTCAGCTAGTGTTCAGATGAATCCTGAGGTTGGTTGATGTATAATTTATTTGTAATTTTGGTGCGTTCCAGGGAGGTAGTTTGTACAATGCCTGCCTATTCTGCCACCTTAGATCAAGAGCCCAGGGAACTAATTCAAACATCCAAGATTTTGAACTACTGTGATGTCAATAATTGTTTATTGGTATATCATCTTAACATTCAAACCACCTACACAGATTATTTCAATGTGTTGAAATGAATACTTCAGCTTCTTACAATCTCCCCACAAAAGATATTCAATAAAAACATCTGTAAAAACAGTTGGAAGATTATTTCCCTCCATAATGTAACTTGATTTTATAATTTAGTAAACAATGATCAATTTAGTAGCCCAATATAGAAGCAGCTTAAAAAGTGATAATTTAATAAAATACTCCCCACTTTACTACACCATGCATTTTGAGCATATCCAGCTGCTGATCTTCTCAAATTTTCTTTTTACTTCCCATCAAAATTATTCTCCATAGAAGAAGAGGATTTGTATATTTAGTGATCTGGCAGCACAACTAGAACCATCTCTATGGCAAGCATCTATGGATGGATTTTGGGCAACATGTCCATTTTCAATCAGTAAATGTCATGAAAATATGAATGTTTCCTTGTATAAAACTCTATTTATAACCATATTAATAATACATTTTGGACCTGTAAGTTTGAGTTATGGTCAACTAAGTTTCTATAAGCACCCTTTTGTTGTAATATGACAATAGAGTTAGGTGGTCAAACACAATTAGCAACAAAGTTGACCATATGTTAATATAATATGTGACTTTTCAAGAGAGGTACAAAAAGTTTTTTTTAGCAGAAATATGATAATTGATTTTTCAAGGTAAAATAAAAGAGGAATGGTTTGTATTGTAAAGCTTGACTCATTATTCTATATGTTTGAATAACAGTGGAGTTTGGTTTTATTCAAATTTCTGTCTTAAGGTAGTGCCATATCTGCTACTGTTTGGTATTGCTTCTTATTAGGTCCAGTCTAAGGAGCAATTTTAGAGAAAATAATATATGAAGGGGTTTCAAACCTGGCAATAGAAAGTGCATGTATCATAGACCTTCTATAGAAAATAACCTATTTGTTCATACACTTGCCAATCATTCTGGTCTAAATGAAGAGTGTTCTAGGCTTATTCTAAACTATGTATTACTGTTAGCTCTGGTTTCAAATGAACAGGAAAAACAAAACCCCTACTCAGGTGAGAATTAGTTTTACACTCTTTATCTGCCTTTCAAATCATCAAAACCAAGTCTTCAAAGCCTCAATGTTTCATAAGTACTTTCCAATGGATTTCAATATTTTGTTGTGTTCATTGGAAGTATAGCTTCATATTTGTGAGACAAAGTGTGCTGGCACTTCAGGTGGCTTTGAAATGTGTATTTGCATATAAGGTGTTTTTTGTCCCCCATTAAACCATGTTCAGATTGCTCACCTGTCTGTATGCATGCTAGCTTCAATACAGTTACCCTAAAATGTGCAGTAGCAGTCTCAGACACTGGATTTTCTATATACAAATTGTTTACCAGATTCCAGGCAAAACGTGTGAGTTTTGCAAATGCATATCATACTAATACGTTCAATTTAGCCAGTGTAGAGTGCCCTTATGCTTATAATATTATTTATCCCTACTTCTATTTTTCTGATCTCAACTCCCAGCAATACTCTACATGGGGAGGAATAAAATTAAGAATCATTTATGGAAACTTGGAATAGCCATGGAAGATATTTGAAAAGTACCTCTGGAGTGACTGCAGTGATATTAAAGTCTTCTAAAACCCCATTCTGCTCTATCTTACATCAAGTTCTGAGTAATTATGCTATTATTGCAAGCACTTATGTAATTTTCATTTTTTGAATGTCAAAATTAAAATGTCCACATTAGTTTTCACCAAAATTTCAATTGGTTATATTCATTATTTGTAGTTTTATTAATTTAGAATCTAAAAGGATGCATGCTTCAACAGAAATGAGATGGGATAAGGAAAACATTGTATAGAAGTCCACATTTTCTTAATCAAGGTATTTCTAATGTACCTATATAATGAGAAATACAAAATAAGATATGAGCACACTATACAACTGTATCTGAAAATGACTAGTCCTCATGGTATTTTTCTAGAGAATGAAATACATATTTCAATAATGCTTGGAAATCCTAAATAGGTGCTTTGGTTTGATAAGGGCAGATTGGCTTTAATCTAGTGGCTCCTTGGGCCTTTTGAAACTTTGACGCTTCTGAGAGAATTAATATTGAACCTGAAGGAGATATGTAAGCAGTCAATGTAATATGGTGAGGACTTTGCCATCATTTAAGAAGGGAGGTAAAAATTATGTCTCATGGTTGGCTCCCCAGGCTTAAAAATTCAAGAATTAAGTAAGACAACTAATTTTAGAGTTTCATTCTATAATGTGGGCTCCAGGAAAATATGGATATTTCCAACTTGTAATTCTCACCTTTTGTAATCAATTATTACACACTTTAAGGTTTTTAACTATTTTTATTGTTTTTTAGTTCACACTTACACAGATCCTTAAGAAATTGATATTTTTTATGGCATAGAAAGAAGTTTTATATATAGACAGTGATATTTGACTTTTGAAATCCTTATGATTACCATTAAAATTTGCATGAGTATTACATCACCGTCACTATCTATAATTGTTGAGAAGTACAACATGTATTGCTAACCAATGACAGGCAAGAACTTCGACTACATGAAGGATTAGCAAATATCATCACAATACCAGCCCCCAGGTATACAAGTCCTAACACTTCTGCTCACCACATCTTGGTATCAGAATCATCAAGAAAAACACAACACAGTCAACACCTAGAGAAGAGACAGAGCAAGATCCACTTTGATAGTGGACATCAGTCTTTCATGTCTATCGAGTGGCCTGGCAGCCAAAGCAAAGCAATTGGTCTACAAACATCACTCTCATGTCTCAGCTGAAGGACCCTCTCCTTCCATATGGAGTCTGAAAGCTGGGAGTGTGCCTGAGGGCCATTGAAGTACTTGGTTAAGCAGAACAGAGGAATAACCATTGAGTCTTAATCAGGGAAAGATGTTTCCACACAAGGTGATGAACCTGGCAGATACTCTGTGGGCTCTTCATTTATTGAAGAAGTGTCACATTATCAAGACCCATTCTTATGTGGCCAAGTGAGGGTCAAAAGACTATACATGAGGTTATTTTTACAAACCATAATCAACCTTCCCTCAACATGGAATTTTTGATGCTAGATATTTATAAAATCTCACAAATTCAAACACCCTTAATATAAATTATTAATAACTCACACATAGGTTAGGTAGATTACCTTTTTAACTACCTGTGTAGAACAAATATTTTCTAAGTAAATTAACTGTGTCATTGAATTTTTTTGAGTTTGTTTAAAATAGCCATGAAATTTTCCAAAGGTTCTTAGGTATGTCAATGTGCTTTTGGACACCTAACATATTAATTACAAACAGTTCTTATGTATTCACTAAAACTTAGCATGGTATGTAATAGCCAAATTTTTACTAACTTTGAATCCTGAAAATACAAGTACTTCTTTTTTTATTAACATGACAGATTTAGTGCCTACAGTTTATGAGACTCTGCTAGGTACTCTGTAAGAAACTATGGGGTTATACAAATACAAATAAGATTCAGCCTCTAAACTCAAATAACTTCTGGACTAAAACTGAGATGATGACAATCAACATGCAGACCAGGCTTCTTTCAACACAGAGCTCATATATAATCTCCCTCTGGTCCCATATGTTATGTGATTTGGTTGTTTTACAGATAAAGACTAAACCCAATTTATATTTACAGTAATGGAAGAACAAAGGACAACCCATGCATTTTTATAGATTTCTGTTTTTAAACCCAGCTTGATATTTTTTAAATATTTGCCTAAAAGTCTTTTCTGTTCAGAACCATAGTGCCAAGCTCAGCACACAACCACAGTAAGGCAGAAATCCTTACATAACCAACTACTTTTTCTATTTAAGTGCATCATCTTCTGTTTTTGTGTACATGACCTTTAAGTCCTCATCTTGCTTCATGGAATTGCTTGAATCTTTTTCCATTAATTGTGGTGACCAGTTATCAACTGACCACAGTACAACAATCTGTAGTGCCACTTAGGGCATGTAATAGCAGATAGTTACTTTTTAAAATATTAATAGTAAAAATTATTATTTCATTTCTTTTGATGAGCTAATTTCACCACTACAAAAATGGTGAAATTTTGTTGTGGTTCCTTATCAAGGTACACTTTTTGATGTTTTGTTTTTAATAAGATTTGCACACATTTTTTTCTATTGATTACTCATATACTATAGCCTGCGCTTTGCTATTGATTTCTTAATAGGACCATAGTATCATAGAACTTTATATGTAGAAAGGACATTAAAGAACATCTAACTGATTCTCTTTATTTTAAAAAAGGTGAAACTGAGGCTGAAAGGGAGAGGAAGAGAGAGAGAGAGAGAGAGAGAGAGAGAGAGAGAGACAGAGAGAGAGAGAGATTAAGATTCTTGCTCAAAGCAAAGGGCAAACATAAGTCTTTTGATATACAGTCCAGTGTACTTTCCTCCAGTGCATGCCTCGCTTCCATTTTATCATGAGATTTAATAATAATGAACAAGTCTCAGCTTCTCAAACACATTAAATATATCTATTGGAGTCTGAGTTGCAGTTACTCTTTGAGTAGACAAAATGGTGGGACATTTTAGAAAGGCACTGAAAAAATAAAGTCTAGATCTTAACAAGAATCTAAATATAGAGTAGTTGGTATACAGATTTGCTTATTTGTCCTTTTTATTTGTGTACCATAGAAATTAGGTTGCAGTTAGTTCCGTAATTCTATGATGAAAAGGGTAGTTTCACTTTTCTTATTTATTGCTACCCTAGATGTTACAAATTCTAATTTTCATGGCCTCTTTCATTTTTCTATAAACTGCTACTGACATTATTATACAGCTCTAGGTTTGCAGTGGGATCTTTGAAAATCTGTTCAATTAACTATTTTTAAATACAAGTCCAAGGACCTGCCTCCCTACCAACAGAATTTTGAATAAACTACAGATAATCTTTGAACCACTTAAATTAAAATAGAAGCTTCAAGGCAAAGACACAGTTTTTACCTAAGGTATTTTAAGGTCCCATTATGATCATAAAGGCTTACTTACATATGCTGTGTTAAAATAAAACCAGCCACTTAACCATCATAACAGTACAAATTCTTTTTTCCAATTACCATCTGTTCCACCTCTCCCTTTCCCACTACTAACACTTTGAAATTGTATGTCACCTGCTAAAAGAACCTCATTCCACTTAGAAACTCTTCTTTAGATAGCTGGTCTTTACTGATATTCTTGTTCCAGAGAAAATCAAATATTCTTGTTCCAGAGAAAATCAACTGCAAAGTGTTTCATTTGGTAATTTTCATAGTCCTAGGTGCTTTTAAGCTCTACAAAAGGAAAAACGCCTCAATGGTTTGTTTGGGGCCAACCAAGAGAACGGCTGATGAGTTTTCACACATTGGTATAGGAGAGGTAGCTGTAGAATATTCCTCTCTGTTGTGCAGATTGAAAGAGTGGGACTATCAACATTAATATGAATTATTCTAGTGTCCCAGAGACACTAGAGACCAGCTGAGGAAATGAAATCTTCTGACTTTTTCTAGATTCAAATTAACCTGATGCGAGTTTTACTTAAATATTTTTTGGTCACCTTTTTGTTGTGTTGTATCCTTAATAGAAAAAAAAACAAAAACAAAAAACAAACAAACGTACAAAGTAAGGCTTTTCTATCACCCTTTCTAAGTTTGAAATAAAAATTGAATGTAAAGATTCCAGTCCTTGATATCTAGTCACTTCCCAATTTTTCCCCCCATTGGAGAAGAACTGAGAAATTTAATGCAGTTGACCAAATGATGTTGGCCTGAGAAATGAAAGAATGGAATTGGGAAGGGGTGGGAGAAAATTACATCGTATCCAGAATAAAAGTGTAGAAAAGAAAAGGAAAAGCTCATCTCAGTCACCAAGAGGGAGGTCTCAATGCAGTAGCAATCTAATTGCTGAGGTCTTGACAGTGACATTAATATTAGGAAGAGTGCAATAGAGCAAGGGTGCTGTACCTTTATGTATGAATTCATAACATGTTACGCTCAAGGTCCTGGTCCATATTTAACATCTCTCACATGAACGAAAGATGTAGCATCTTGAGCCAACTGGAAATTTTACAGAAAAACAGACAGTCAACACTTTTAGAATAAAGACTTTGTGTAAAGTAAGTCCACAGTTAAGGTTGTTGATAGGTTCTGTGAACTTAAGTGAAATGATGGCATATAGCAAAGACAGTTTTGCCATAGGCTAATTGATATAAACAAGAGTTAAGTTCCTATGGCACCTTGTCAATGTTATAATGAAAAAACATTGAACAAGACAACATTATTTAAGAATCTGCTGTATAGGCATTATATGCAGTTTTAATATTAATTATTTTTCATTTCAGAAGGAAGTTTAAGAAATAGTCCACTTCTTCTTTTGAGTAATATATGTATTTTTGAAATTACAGTATACTAATATCAAAAAAATGCTTGGGGTTTGGAGCTTTAATCCCATCTTCAACACTGAATGGTCTTGAACAAGCCATTTGAGTTTCTGAATCTCAGTTTTCTTATTATTAAAAGGAAATTATATTTTGATGTAATCAATTGAAATAATGGGTGTGATATTGCTATGTGAACAAAAAAATGCTAGGAAAGTAACAGGGATAATATATGAGAGAGAGTCACCTTTCTGAGACCTTCAAATGTTCCACATACATGGTCACTTACTCTTCTGGCTCTTGCAACTTTCAGATGGAAAAAATAGCAAAAGAAAAGAACCAGAATATATTTATGCCATGGGCAAAGACATATAGTTAAATATTTCTTCAAAATAACCCACAGGGGCATTGTTTGAAAACTTATTGTGGGAAGATCAGTATATGTAGAGTTCTGCAGAGTTGCACTAGAATGAGTTTTTTTGGAGACTGTGATCTTAACAAATTTAAAGTGTGATTAAAACAAACAGTAATCCAAATAAGAAAAAACTAAATCTAAGTAATAGATAATAGTAAATACAGTAGATAATATATAAGTAATTATACCAGAAGGGAATAACAGTTAAAATTTATTGAGCATATAGTATAGCCTAAGTACTGAGCTATATTATTATCTTCCTGTTCTCTCTTATATACTTATAGACATACTTATAGCCATGTCTTCCTTTGGATTCAACCAATACCAGTGTATCTAAGCCATCTCTTCTTTTTTGTGTAGGTCCTTTAAGGGTAATGCTTTTCTTTGCCATCTAATATGGGTCCAGATACCAAGTACATGAGCAATAAATAGATATTGAATTAGATAATCAGAGAGGTTGCCAACTGAAAATCTCATATGTAAGAAAGGGAAGAACAATTAAAATCATTAGAAAAGATCATAACTTAAAAGTAAGTGAGCATAAAAGCATCCCTGTCTATGTAGGGAAAGAATGTGATGTTGCAGATAGATGAAAGGAAAGTTTTACAAATGCATGGCTAGTACATTACATCTACACTTTTCTTCAAAAATATTTAAAGAAGGCATAACAGCACTAGATACAATGATTTCAAAATGCTTCATAGATGCTTCCATATCTTGGCTGTTGTGAATAGCACTCAGTAAACATAGGGGCGCATATATTTTTTTGAATTAGTGTTTTGGATTTCTTTGGATAAAGGCACAGGAGTGGAGTTTCTGGGTCAAAAGATAGTTCTATTAGTTTTTTGAGGAATCTCCATACTGTTTTCTGTAGTGGCTGCACCAGTTTGCAATGCCACCAACAGTGCATGAGGGTTTCCTTTTCTCCACATCCTTACCCACACTTGTTTGTTGATTTATTGATGGTAGCCATTCTGACAGGAGTTAGGTGGTATCTCATACAATGGAGTACTACTTGACCATAAAATAAAACCAAAATCTTACCACGTGCAACAACATGGATGGAACTAGAGAATATTATGCTAAGTGAAATAAATCAGAATGAGAAAGTGAAATAATACATAATTTTACTTATATGTGGAATTTAAAGAACAGAATAAATGAGCAAACAAAACAGAAATAAACTCAGAGATATAGAGAAAAAAACTGATGATTATTAGATGGGAAGGGTTGGGGATAAGGGAGAAGGTGAAGGAATTAGAAAGTACAAATTGGTAGTCACAAAACAGTCATGGGGATATGAATTATAGCATGGGGAATATAATCAATAATGTTGTAAAGATTATGTAGGGTGCCAGGTGGTTACTGGCCTTATCAAGAGGATCACTTCATTAACTGTGTAGATGCCTGACCACTGCGCTATACACCTGAAATTCAAGTAGAATAATATTAAATGTCAACTATAATTAAATATATACATATATAAAATTATATATATATAATTATCATCACGGGGTGTAAAGTACAACATAGGGAATATAGTCAATGGTATTGTAACAATTGTATACAACGTCAGATGGGTAGTACATTAGTGGGGTGTGATCACCTTGTGAGGGGTATAAATGTGCAATTATTACATCGTTTTGTACACCTGAAACTAATAAAAAATAAAAACATAATAAAATAATTCACAGTTGTAGGGTAAGGTTGGAGAGACTTGATGGAGGCACTCTCATTTGGAGTTTCAGATATTAAGTCACACTTTGAAATCCAGACCAAACTTATACCTAAGAAGCTGCAGCCCAAGGAAATACTTCTTAAACATCATATGTAGGGTTCCTATCAATAGTGGCTACATGTCAAGATGTGCTGAATACCTGTTGCTATATATACCCCTGTATGACCTTTGGTAATGGTAAAAACTTGAGTATTGTACTTACTTTATTGTCTTTGAATATCATCTCTAGGAAAGGGGCTATTTAAATGCAAAAATAGTATCAGTAGCACTTCCCCAAACTTTTAAAAGGAGAAATAAGGATTTCGGAAACATCCCTGTAGAGAATTGAGGTTAAATAAATCATAGTAAATAGATAACTCATATAAATAAATTTCACATTGGAGTGATTTTAAGAAAGAACTACAAAACAACATTGAGCACCTTACTTATATTTCAGTTACTGTTCAATAGTAACATGTTGGCAGCTCAGCTGCAGCTCAACTCGGGCTGGAAATTTAACCAGTGATCCTGTTGCTCAGTGCTCAAACTCCTGAGTGAGCTCTTAACCAACTGAGCCACTCAGCCAGCCCCATTAACTTTTTTCTATATCAGATGGATGATTCATTATGAATTTGTACCAACTGAAAAAACAGTTAACCAAGAAAAGGATGCATTTAAATGTTAGACTACATGGGCCAGCTGAATGGCTCAGTTGGTTAAGCGCTTGCTCAAGAGTGCAAGCTCTGCGCAACAGCATTGCTGGTTCAATTCCTGGCCTGAGCTGAGCTGCTGCTGAACTGCCAACAGGTGGCAGGATGGCTCAGTTTAAAAAGAAAAAGACAACCTGAACTTTTCACCAACAATTCATGACTCTTGCATCACGACAATGTACCAGCTTACATGACACTGTATGTGAGGCAGTTTTTAGCCAGTAAACAAATAACTGTATTGGAACACCCTCCCCACTCACCTGATTTGGCCCCCAATGACTTCTTTCTTTACCCAAACATAAAGGAAATATTGAAAGAAAGACATTTTGATGACATTCAGGACATCAAAGTAATACAATGAAAACTCTGATGGCCATTCCCGAAAAAGAATTCCAAAATTGCTTTGAAGGGTGGACTAGGCATTGGTGTCAGTGCATAGCTTCCCAAGGGGAGTACTTCAAAGGTGATCATGGTGACATTCAGCAATGAGGTATGTAGCACTTTTTCTAGGATGAGTTCGTGAATGTAATTGTCAAACATTGTACATAGTTTTTAAAATATTATAGACTATATTCTCCATACTGTCTTTCACATCTTCCTGACTATTGTGTAACTTTGAATTTAAGCTTCCTAATTCCTTTACCTTTCTCACCCGTCCTCCACTCCTGTCTAGCAACTTCAGTGTGTTTTGTTTATTCATTTATTCTGTTCTTTAGATTCTACATATAGGTGAAATCATATGGTAATTTGTCTTTCTCAGTTTGACTTATTTCACTTAGCATAATATCCTCTAGGTCCATCCATGTTGTTGCAAATGACAAGATTTAATTTGGTTCTCTGGCAGAGTAATGCCCCATTACTCTATGTACAACCTCTTTACCCAATCATCTACTGATGTCTATTTCCCACTGTTTCTGTATCCTATTTATTGTGAATGACACTGCAGTAAACATAGGGGTCTGTATACTTTTTTTTTCCAATTAGTGTTTTAGATTTCTGTGGATAAATACCCAGGAGTGGCATTGTTGGGGCATAAGGTAGTTCTATTTTTAATAGTTTGATGAACCTCCATACTGGCTGCACCAATTTGCAATCTCACCAAAAATGCACCAGAGTTCCATTTTCTCCACATCATTTCCAACTCTTGTTTATTGATTTATTGATGAAAGCAATTCTGACAGGTGTTAAGTGTGGCTTTTATTTTGATTTATCTGATGATTAGTGCATTGAGCATATTTTCCTATGTATATTGGCCATCTGAATATACTCTATCGAGAAATGTTTACTGAGGGCCTCTGCCCATTTTTTAATTGGATTGTTTGTTTTTCTGCTGTTGAGTTGTATAAGTTTTTTTTATAAGTTTTGGATAGCACCCGTTATCAGATGTATCATTGGCAAATACCTTCTCCCATTCAGTATGCTGTCTTCCTGTTTTCTTCATAATTTCCTTTGCTGTGCAAACATCTTTTTAGTTTTATATAGTCTTATTTCATTATTTTTTCATTTGTCTCCCATGCCTGAGGAGATATATCAGTGAAAGTATTACTAAGAGTAGTTTCTTAGTTTACTTCTTATGTTTTCTTACAGGAGTTTTATGATTTCAATTCTTACATGTAGGTGTTTCTTCCATTTTGAGTTTAATTTTGTATATGATGTAAGAAGGTGGTCCAGTTTCATTTTTTTGCATGTATCTGTTCATTTTTCTCAGCACTATTTATCGAATAGGCTATCTTTAACTAAATGTATATTCTTGTTTTCTTTGTGATAGATTCAATGACATATACATATGGCTTTATTTCTGGGTTATCTATTTTGTTCCATTGATCTATGTCTCTGTTTTTATGCTAATACCATGATATTTTGGTTACTATATCCTTGTAGTATAATTTGACATAAGGTACCATGATACCTCCAGCTTTGTTATTTTATCTCAAGATTGCCATGGCTATTTGAGATATTTTATGCTTCCATATAAATTTTAGGATTGTTTGTTCTAGTTCTGTGAAAAATGCCATTAGTATTTTAATAGGAATTGCATTGAATCTGTAGATTGCTTTGGGCAGTATGGGCTCTTTATTCATATTAATTCTTCCTATCTGTGAGCATGGTATCCATTTCCATTTATTTGAATCTTCTTTAACTTCTCCCTTCAATGTCTTATAATTTTTTGTGAAAGGGTCTCTTACTTTCTTGGTTAAATTTATCTTAGGTATTTTTTTTATGCAATGGGAAATGGGATTGTTTTCTTTCTGATAGTTCATTATTGGTGTATAAAAATGCAACTGATTTTTGAATATTAATTTTGTATCCTGCTGCATTGCTGAATTCATTGATCAGTTCTAATAGTTTTTTAGTGAAATCTTTGGGGTTCTCAATATAGTATCAGGTTATCTGCAAATAATGACAGTTTTACTTATTATTTTTCATTTAGGGTGCCTTTTATTTCTTTTCTGATTGCTGTGGCTATGGCTTCCAGTAAGGTAGCAATAATAGTGTTGAAAGTGGATATCCTTGACTTGTTCCTGATTTTAAGGAGAATGTGTTGAGCTTTTCCCAGTTCAATATGGTATTATCTGAGAGTTTGACATATATGGCTTTTACTTATGTTCAGATATGTCCCCTCTATTCCCACTTGGCTGAGAGTTTTTATCATAAATGATGCTGGATTTTGTCAAACACATTTTCTGCATCTATTGATATAACCATATGACTTTTATTTTCCATTTTGCTTATGTGGTATATCATGTTAATTGACTTATGAATGTTGAACCAATCTTGCATACCAGGAATTAATCCCACTTGATTTTGGTGTCTAATCTTTTGATGTACTGCTGAATTTGCTTTGCTAATATTTTGTTCAGGATTTTTGCATCGATGTTCATTACGGATATTTGCCTATGGTTTGTTTTGTTTTGTTTTGTTTGTTTGCTTGCTTTCTGTATTGTCTTTGTCTGGTTTTGGAAACAGTGTAATGAGCTTGGGAACTTTCCCTCCTCTAAATATTTTTTTAATAGTTTGTGAAGAATAGGTGTTAATTTTTTATAATGTTTGGTAAAATTACCTGTGAAGCCATGTGGTCCAAAATATTTTTTTCTTAGGAACTTGATGATTACTGATTCAATTTCACTAGTAGTAATTGGTTGGTTCTGATTTTTTGTTTCTTCTTGATTTAGCTTTGGAAGGCTATATGCTTCTAGAAATTTATCCATTCTTTTCAGATTGTTTAAATTATTTGTATATAGTTACTTGTAGTATTTTCATAAAATGTTTATATTTCTGTGTTGTTAGTTATCACAGACCTTCATTCATTTTGGATTTTATTTATTTGGGTCCACTCCCTCTTTTGTCTTGATGAGTCTGGATAAACATTTGTCAATTTCATTTATGTTTTCAAAAACCAGCTAATTGTTTCATTGATCTTTTGTATTGTTTTAGCCTTTTTTTGTTTATTTCCATTCACATCTTTATTATTTTCTTCCTGTATTCACTTTGGACTTGTTTGGTGTTCTTTTTCGTGTCCCTTAGGTGTAAGGTGGACTGTTTATTTTATATTTTTCTAGTTTTTCAAGGTAGGCCTCTATTGCTATGAATTTGCCTCTTAAGGCTGCTTTTGCTGTGTCCAAAAGATTTTGGGTCATTTTGCTTAAATTTTTGTTCATCCAAATGAAGAAACAAAACTCATAGACACAGACAATAGTTTAGTGGTTACCAGAGAGTAAGCAGGGAGAAGAGTGTTAGGCGTAAAGGGGATCAGATGGTGATGGAAAGAGAACTGAATCTGGGTGGTAAACACACAATGTGATATATAGATGATGTATTATAGAATTGCACTCCTGAAATCTGTGTAACTTTGCTAAGAATCATCACTTCCATAAATAATTAAAAAACATTTTTTTGTTTGTCTCAAGGTTCTTTTGTTTTCTCACTTGATCTCGTTTTTTACTTATTCATTATTTAGTGACATGTTATTTGGCCACCCTGTGTTTGTGTGTTTTTCAGTTTCTTTTTGTAATTGGTTTCTAATTTCATACCATTGTGGTCAGGGGACACCCTTGATATGATTTCAATCTTCTTAAATTTATCAAGACTTGTTTTGTGGCCTAACATGTGGTCTATCTTGGAAAATGTTCCATGTTCACTTGAAAATAATGTATATTCTGCTGATTTGGGGTGAAATGCTCTAAAAATATCAATTAAATAAATCTGGTCTAGTGTGTCATATGAGGCCTCTGTTTCCAAGTTGATTGTCTGTCTGGGAGATCTGTTCATTGGTGTCAGTGGGGTGTTGAAGTACCCTACTCTGATTGTGTTACTGTGATCTCTGCTTTTATGTTGGTCAATATTTATTTCATATATTTTGATGCTCCTATTTTGAGTGCATAGATATTTACTAGAGTTATGTCTTCTTGTTTGATTGATCCCTTAATTATTATGCAGTGTTCTTCTTTGTCTCATATTATAGTCTTCATTTTAAAGTCTATTTCATCTAAGTATTGCTACTTTAGCTTTCTTGTTTCCATTTGCATGAAATATCATTTTCCATCCATTTACTTTCAATCTGTATGTTACTTTCGATCTGAGGTGGATCTCCTGTAGACAGCATATGCATGCATCTTTTTTTCTTATCCATTCAACTACCCTATGTGTTTCGATTGGAGCATTTAACCCATTTACATTTAAAGTGATATTTTGAAAGACTTTTTAAAATTAAAATACAGCTAACATACAATATTATATTAGCTTCAGGTGTACATCATAGTTATTCAACAGCACCCACCTAGCTCTATACAGTGTTATTACCACATTATTGATTTTATTCCCTATGCTAAAGAAGTTATCAACATGATAAGTCCAGCAACCATCTGACACTGTACCATGTTTTCATAATATTATTGATCTTTTCCCTCTTTTATAAATTTTCAATTAGAGTTGACATTCAGTGTTATTTTATATTAGTTTCAAGTGTGCAGCATAGTGGTTAGACATTTTTATAATTTAGGAAGCGATCTCCCTAACTAGTACCACCTGGTACTACACATAGTTTTTACCATATTATTGATTATATTCCCTATACTTCACATCCCCATGACCATTTCGAAACTACCAATTTGTATTTCTTAATATCTTCACCTTCTTCACCCTGCCCCTAATCCCATTCCAATCTATCACCCTGATCAATCTAATACCTACGTATCTGGCACCATATACAGTTATTACAATATTATTGACTATATTCCTTATGCTATACCCTGCCTCACCATGACTACTGTGTAACAACCAATTTGTACTTCTAAATCCCTTCACATTATCACCCATCTCTAACCCGCTCTCATCTTAAATAAATTCCTCTAAGATTTTTTGTAATACTGGTTTAGTGATGATGAACTGCTTTAGCTTTTTCTTGCCTGGGAAGCTATTTATCTATTCTTCAATTATAAATGATAGTTCTGCTGGGTAGACTAATCTTGGTTGTAGGTCCTTGTTTATCATTACTTTGAAGATGTCATGTCAATCCTTTCTGGCTGCAAAGTTTCTGTTGAGAAATCATCTGACATTCTTATGGGGGCTCCCTTGTATGAGATAAGACAATTAAGTTCATGAACTCTTAGAAAAAGTGCTCCATACCTCATTGCTGAATATCACTACGGCCACTTTTGAAGTACTTCCTTTGGGAAGCTATGCTCTGATACCAGTGCCTAGTCCACCTGTCAAAGCAATTTTGGAACTCTTGTTCTGGAATGGCCATCAGAGTTGTCATTGTACTACACTTAATGTCCTAAATGTCATCAAAATGTCTTCCTTTCAATTTTTACTTTATCTTTGAGTGAAGAAAGAAGTCACTGGGGGCCAGATCAGGTAAGTAGAAAGGGTGTTCCAATACAGTTATTTGTTTACTGACTAAAAGCTGCCTCACAGACAGTGTTGTGTGACCTGGTGGATTGTCATGATGCAAGAGCCATGAATTGTTGGTGAAAAGTTCAGTCCATCTAACTTTTTCATGCAGCTTTTACAGCACTTCCAAATAGCAAACTTGGTTAACTGTTTGTCCACTTGGTACAAATTCATAATGAATAATCCCTCTGATATAAAAAAATATTAGAAAAACATCATTGCAACAAGTTCTCAAACATTCTTGTCAGACCTCATATGTAATTAACTACTTTTCTCTTGCTGCTTTTAAGAGTCTCTCTTTGACTTTAACCTTTGGTATTTTTATCATAATATGTCTTGTTGTTGGCCTCTTTGCGTTCACTTTATTTGGGACTCTCTGAACTTCCTGGTCTTGTAATCTATTTTTTCCACCAAGTTAGGGAAGTTTTCTGTCATTCTTTCTTCAAATAGCTTTTCAATGCCTTGCTCCCTCTCTTCTCTTTCTGGTACCTCTGTAATACGAATGTTGGCACTCTTGATGTTGTTCTAAAGGCCCCTTAAACTCCTCAGTTTGGGGGGTTCTTTTCTCTTTTAACTGATCTGTTTGGGTGTTTTTTGCTACCTTATTTTCTACATCACTGGTCTAAGCCTCTGCTTCATCTAATCTACTGTTCATTCCCTGTATTATATTCTTCATTTCTGTTCTTGTGTTCTTTATTTGTGACTGGTTTCTTGTTCTTGTTTTCTATCTTCATTTATATTTTTAAGATTTTTTATTGGGGAATTGGGGAGGGGAACAGTGTTGAGGAATTAAAGAAAAGGAACACTGTGTTTTTCCAAGACCCATAAGCTCCAAGTCAAGTTGTTGTTCTGCATTCTTAGTTGTGGAGGGTGCAAGCTCAGTTCTAAGTCCAGTCCCAGCTTTCAATCTAGTTGTCAGGGGGCATAGCCCACCATCCCACATGGAAGTCAAACTTGCAACCTTGTTGCACACTGAGCCATTGGCCACCCCTCAGCAGCTCACCGCTTCTCAGCTCAAGGTGCCGTGTTCAATCTTAGTTGTGAGGGGGCACAGCCAACCATCCCATACTGGTGTCAAGCTGGCAACCTTGCTGCTAAGAGCAAGTGCTCTGACCAGCTCAGCAGCAGCTCAGCTCGGGCAAAGCTCACTGGCCCATGTGGGAATAGAACAGGTGACCCTGCTGCTAAGAGCTCATGTTCTTAACCAACTGAGCCACTAAGCTGGCCCTCTATCTCCAATTTTATGTTTGCTATCTCTTTGTTAAAATTTTCCCTGAAATCAGTTAGCATCCTTATAATCAGTGTTTGGAAACCTGCATCTGACAGATTGCTTGTCTTCGTTTTGTTTAATTCTTTTTCCGTAAGTTTGTTCTGTTCTTTTATTTGATACACGTTTCTGTGTCTCCCCATTTTGACTGCCTCCCTGTGTTCATTTCTATATATTAGGTAGGGCTGCTATGTCTTCTGGTTTTAGTAGAGTGGCCTTATGTACTAGGTGTGCTGTAGGGCCCAGTGGCACAGTCTTTCTGGCCAGCTGAGCCACACACTTCTGGTGTGTCTTTGTGTAGGTTGTGTGTGCCTCCTTTTGTAGTTGAGCTTTGGTTGATAGTTGCATATCAATGTGAGGGACTGACTCTTGGGCTCACTGATAGTAAGGACTGGCGTTGACTACAGTGGAAAAGTTGTTGTGCAGGGGCTGACCATACAGAGAAACGTTTGCCTCAGCAGGACTCTGGTGCTGCCCAATCCACCCCTTGGGTGTGTCGTACTTGGAGGCAGCTGGGTGATGCTCCAGCTCATTTTTAAGGTGGCCATTCTGAGCAATAGCCCCAGGACCACCTTAAAAAAGATCTACTATATGTCAAGTTCAGCCACAGCCTATACCCTACCTGAGGCCACCTGGCAAGAACCACAAAAAAATCCACAGGTGGCTGCTGCCTGTGCTATGCTTGGACACTCCTTGTGAGGCCAAATCATGAACCGGTGCTGGCTCCTGCTAGTGCTGTGTTTAGTACTGTTCAGTTAGAGGTACAGGACATGTTCAAGCCAGATGCTACTTGTCTGGGTTTGGAGAATCTTTGAGAGACCCTAAGAAAGTCTACAGCTTGAGATAAGGCAGGCGGTTTGTACAAAAAACAACTGGAAGCAGTTTGGGTGTGCCCAAAAGTTGGGCTGTGCTGGGTCTTGAATCGCCAGGGCTTGGTGATTGAACGTCAGAGGCTCATATATGGCAGCCATCTATGTCCACACACCAGGAAAAGGGAGAGCTAACCAAAGAAACAATGGCCTCCATCAGCTCTTCCCTCTAGGAGGAAGCTGCCTTTCCAGCTCCCATCCCACACCAGACATCTCAGTTCCCCAACGTCTGTCCCTGCCTCCTTTCCAGCTGCTGCCCCAGCACTGGAGCTCAGAGTGTGATTCCATTGATGGATAAGTCCATTCATGATCTCTTTAAGAGGAGCACCTGGAAGTGCAGCCACCTTCTGTCTCACTCAGTCACAATCTCCACTGATTTTCACAACCAGAAATTATGGGGACTTCTTCCCCTGCTACTGGACCCTAGGCTGGGGGTGGGGTTGGGACCTCTCAATACTCTCGGGGGTGGGGGAACCTCCACAGCTGAAATGTGCCTCCTGATCTTTAATGGTCACATGCGGGTGTGGGACCAGCCCACTTCAAGTCTCTGCCCCTCGTACCAGTCATGAGATGGCTTCTTCTGCACGTATTTAGTTGTAGAGATCGGTACAGCAAGATTTTAGGTGATTTTCAATGATGGTTGTTTTGAAGTTTAGTTGTAACTTTTTAAATATTGTAAACAATTATTTGTATTTATTTCAATTGGGGAATTGGGGGAGGGGAACAGTGTTTGGGAGGGGGATCAGCCAAGTCGTTGTCCTTCAATCTTAGTTTTGGAGGGCTCCAGTCACCGTCTGGCTGCTCGTCGGCAGCTTGTGAACTCTAAGCTCAAGCTGCTGTATTACAATCTTAGTTGTGGGTGGGCATAATCACCATCCCATTCAGGAGTCCAATTGGCAGCCATGTTGTTAAGAGCTCATGCTCTGTCCACTGAGCCATCCAGGTGGCAGCTCAGCTCAAGGTGCTGAGTTCAGTTTTAATTGCAGATGGACCTAACCCACCATCGAACAGGAAGTCTTGTTGTTAAGAGCATGTGCTTTCACCAGCTGGGCCAGTTTGCCACCTGTTGGCAGCTCAGCGGCAGCTCCATTCAGGCACAGCGTCACTGGCCCATGTAAGAATCAAACCGGTGGCCCTGTTGCCCAGAGCTCGCACTCTTAAGCTAACTCTTAACCAACTGAGCCACTCGGCCAGCCCTAGTTGTAATTTGATGTGCTCATTTAAAGATATATATATATATATATATATATATATATATATATACATCTCATATATATATATTGTTTTTGGCATTTTATAATTCATATTTTTTATCTTCTCTTTTTGTTTGTTTCCTTTTCTCCTTCATAAAGAAATCCTTTTAACATTTCTTGCAATACAAGTTTAGTGTTAATGAATTCCTTTAGCTTTTTTTTTGTCCAGGAAGCTCTTTATTTTTCCATCAATTTTTAATGATAACCTGGCTAGGTAAAGTAGTCTTGGTTGTAGGCCCTTGTTTTTCATTATTTTGAATATTTCCTGCCACTCTCTTCTGGCCTGCAAAGTTTCTGTTGACGTATCAGCTGATAGTGTAATAGGATCGCCCTTGTAAATAACTAGTTGCCTTTCACTTGCTCCTTTCAGGATTCTCTCATAGTCTTTAACCTTGGCCATTTTAATTACAATGTGTCTTGGTGTGGACCTGTTACAGTTCATCTTGTTGGGGAGTCTCTGTGTTCCTGGGCTTGTATGTCTATTTCCTTTGCCAGGTAAGGGAAAATTTTCAGTTATTATTTCTTCAAATAGGTTATTGATCCCTTGCTCCTGATTCACCTCCTGGTACTCCTATCATGCAAATATTATTATGCTTTATGTTGTTCCAGTTGTCCTTTAAACTATCTTCAATTTTATTATTATTATTATTATTATTATTATTATTATTATTTTCTTTTTGTTGTTCCAATTGGGTGTTTTCTGCTATCTTATCTTCTAAATCACTGATTTGATCCTCTGCTTAATTTAATCTACTGTTCGTTCCTTCCAGTGTATTTTTCATTTCAGTTATTGCATTCTTTCTTTTTGACTGTTTTTTTTGTGTGCTTTCTATGTTCTTTATATTTACTATCTCTTTATTGAAGTTCTCACTATGTTTCTTAAGCATTCTTATAACCAGTGTTTTAAACTCTGTCTGTGATACATTGGTTGCCTCCAATTTTTTTTAGTTACTTTTCTGGTGGTTTATCTTGTTCTTTTATTTGGGATATGTTTTTTTTTCCCTTTGTTTCCTCATTCTGACTGGCTCTCTGTGTTTGTTTTTATGTTTTAAGTAGATCTCCTATGTTTCTCAGTCTTTGCTGGGTGGCTTTATGTAGTATATGTCCAGTGTGATCTAGTGCTGCAGTCTCATTGATCACCTAAGTGTGTGTTCTTGGAGCGTCTGTCATGTGCGTCATGTATATTCTCCTGTTGTATTTCAGCTTTGATTGCTTTTGGCACATCAGTCATTGGGATTGACTCTGAGGGTGACTGGCTGTATGTATTGACTACACCCACCATGTATGAGCTGCTTTGTGTGGCTGAACCCTAAGAGAGCAATACACCCTGGCAGCCTCATGTGCCTGTTGTGACCACCATTTCGGTGTGCTTCTTGTTGAGGTATCTTGGTAGTGCTCTGGTGTGCCCTGAAGTTGGCTTCTGGGTTTGTTTTTTCTGGTGTCTCTTCGAGGGGCTTCCATGCAGGACAATTTCAGTCTTGCCTGTTACCAGCCTGGGGCTATCTGGTTAGAGCTACAAATCTATATGTGGTTGGTTGATGCCTATGCTGGGCCTGGTGTCATGTGGAGGTGACCTTGCTGTGAAATGAGGCCAGCTGCCACCAGTATTGGGCCTATGGCAGCTTACCAAAATGACCAGGACCTCCCAAGCCTATTGTCATCTGCTTGTTGCATGTAAGGCTCAGCTGTTGAAACAACCTTTTAAGTGTATGAGCCATGGTGGTTTACCTGGTGTTGAAAGTGTCTCAGGTAATGCAGCATTAGCTGGGCAGGGCAGGTTCCCAGGGCATCCCTAAGGTGGTGTGCATGCATGAATTTTACCAGACCAATGTGGTCTCTGATTTGGCCATTTATTTGGGGGAGGGTTCAACATATAAAAGATGGCTCCTTCCTCGTAGGCTACACATGAGGCAGGCTCCACACAGGGACAATGTTGGCTGACCATCCAGGCCTTGCTCTGAAGCCACACAGCTCAGTCTTTCCTCATATGTCTCTGGTGCCTCTCAAGTTGCCAACCTTATTTCAGAGCCTAGGTGAGTGTTTGCAAGCATGTGAGTCTGTGTGTGGGTCTTTTAAAAGGATATCTGGGTATCCAGCTGCCTTCTGTGTCACTGAGACAGATAGACAGAGTTTTCACTGATTTTCACTGCCAGATGTTGTGGGGACTTTTTTTCATGACAGAGGACACTGGACTGGCGACCTCAGTGTGTGGCTGGTACCCCTAACTCTTCAAGGCAGACCTCTGCCACTGGGATGTTTCTCTTGGTGTTCAACCCCTACCTATGGGTTTGGGGTTAGCCTCTTTTGTATCTCTGCCCTTCCTACCATTCTCGACGTGGCCTCTCCTTTATATCCTTATTTATAAGAGTTCAGTTTAGCAAAGCTTCAGATGATTCTTGAAGTTGATTGTTCTATAATTTAATTGCAATTTTGATGTGATCCTGGAAGGCAACAGGCTTAGCATTTACCTAATCCATCATCTTGAACCTTCTCCCCAAGATCATAGGTTTTTTAGTGACTGAACTGGAATCCAAACCAGGGTCTAGTATGATGCCAAAAACTATATTTTGTCTACCTCATTTGCTGAAGAAACAACAAAAGCAGTTTTGTCACAGTAGATATGGGCATGTCAAATTGATCAAAATGGATGACAAAATGTTTTCACTCCAGGCTGTACTTTTGTACTATCTCTTCCCAAGGGGTATATGGGAAATGTGCCCAAATAATCACACATAAGCTATCCCAACTCCCTTCTTTGTGTAAATTTTTAATCAGAGCTGGCTTAGAATTAGTAATTTTTTTATTACAATAGTGTCTTTTTTAGAAAAAGTAGTAAGAATTTTCTGGTGATAGAAATGCCACTCATCTACTTGGGACAACTAACAGCAGAGAGCTTTATGGGAGACTCAAAGGTACATTGCTGAAGCTGAAAGTGCTTACCATTGCAACTAAAAATTATTTAGGGGCTTTCTATATCATTGATATTCAACTAGCTCAAAATTTTCAATCTACTAAGTAAGGCATTAAGAACTTTTTAGCTTTTTCTAGAAAGGTTTATATTAATTAAAGGTGACTAGGTTCTTCATGTCTATTGTATAGTTACCTTAAGACTTGGACAAGGTGATGTTGAGGCTCCAAAATAAATTCCCTTTGAAGTTATCATATTGTTTTTTATGTAGTTTTTATTTTTTATATATAAGACATGACCACTGCTTTAAAAGTATAAAAAAGAGGGCCAGCCGAGTGGTGTGATGATTAAGAACTGGCTTAGGATGCCAGAGGGCCCCAGTTCGAATCCCACATATGAGGGCCAGTGACACTGCCCGCTACAGCTAAGATGCTGAACAACAGCTCAACTTGGAGCCCCTGTGGCAGTGGATTGCCATGGGCTACCGTGTGTACCCAGCAGCCAGCGTGAGCAGCCAGCAGCCGCAGTGAGCGGCTGTCCAGAAGCCAGCAACTGATCTGCCTCGCTTGGGAAGAGCGCAATGATGGTTCCAACTTGGGCCAGTGAAACAACGTCCTCCACAACTAGACTGAAGAACAAAAAACAACAGCAACTTGTCTGTTCCCCTTCCCCCAATTCCCCAGCACTGTTCCCAACCCCCCAATTCCCCAATAAAAATATTTTTTAAAAAGTATAAAAAAGAAAAACATCAATCCATCTCCTCACTCTATCTTCAACCTCAAATACCATTCTCCAGGCTAATAGCTTTCAATTCTTTTAGATGTCCCTTTTGATATCTATTTTGCTCTTTCTAAATAGCATGCTTATACTTGCACTTATTAATTTTTAGTTTTAAATATTATCTCTTGACTTCTTAGTTTGGCATATGAGAAATTCTCTTAACCATCATCTTAAAATCATCTTAAGCATTAAATTTCCACTTATTTCATGCTTTAACTGGATATAATTTTTAGGTTGGAAATAATTTTCCTTTTGAATTTTGAAACCGTTTCACCAATTTTGTCTACCTTCCAGTGTTCTTTTTGAGAAAATGTATTCTTGTTGTAAATCCTTTGTAAGCCACTTGTTTGTTTTCCTGTTTGTTGTTTGTTTTGTTTCCCCTAGGGAACTTTAAGGATATTCTCATTGCTTCTGTTCTCTGAAATTTCACAGTAATGTACATTTGTGTAAATTTTAATTCATGATATTTGGTTGGCACCTTCATTATTGGAAATAATTCATGTCTTCAATTATAGGAAATTTCTTTTTTAAATTTTATAGATCATGTCCACCCTCGTGCTTACTTTTCAGGTGCTTATGGAAATTCAATTATGGTGAAGTAAAACCTCCTGAACTGATCTGTTTTCTTATCCTTTCTGTTGTTTCCAAGGCCTGATGTTTTATATCCTTTCTGTGCAGTTTCGTCAACTCTGTCTTCTAACCATTCTATTGATTTCTTTCTCTTTTGATCTGTGCATGATGACATGGTGGTGTTAATGACATCCTGTTTTGCTCATTGTACTATTTTTGTTTCCTTTAAGCACTAGCTTTTGTTTGTTAGTATTCATCTATTTTTCACTTTAGTAGTTTTCTTTTAGGAGTTTTTCATATTTAGAAGTGAGACACTGAACAGCTGATTGCAAGCTCTGTATTTGTATTATCTTTCTTGGGTCAATTAACCAGCTCAGGCAGAAATCCATCCACCAATTTCTTTTTTGACATTTCAATCTTGATTTTCAGTGCTCTAGAAGTTGAGAGAGAAAAAAGGTTGAGTGCATTTTATCACCTAGGATGTAGGTTCCGAGATAATATCCTAGCTTCAACTGTGGCATCCTCATTCTTAGTTGTCCCAAATGATCCAAAATTCCAGAATCCCCTTGTTCCAATCCCTATCATTTTATGTCAGAATAAGAAGTGAATCGGGAGGTCTAAATGCTCTTTACACAGACTATCAGACACTCCTCTTGGATTTTTGTTTGTGTGTTTTTCTGTTAATTTTAAACCCTGACCACACTTAGACTTTCAGAACTACCTGGTGATTATAATTTCTGACCCTTTCTAAGCTCTGAACAAAAATTTTGCTTGTTTCATTGCTGTCTTTCATCCTGTCCCTTGACTCCTCTCAGAAACTTACATTTCAACTTTCTATAGTCTATTATATTTATTATATCTGGTAGTACTCGCCCATGTTATTTGCATCTCTCCTCTATTTTGTTCTTTTCCCATTTTCTTTAATATTATTATTTTATCTAATTTTCATTATTTTCCATAGATTTAATCTGTCATGCTTAACCAAAAGTCAAACCACCAACTTTATTCTTCCTTTTTGCCAAGCAAGTGTTGTCCATTAGTTTGTTTGTTTTTTAAATAAAAGTAAATCTTAGAAGAGGTAAAAAAAAAACCAAAAACAAACCAAACAAAAACAACCTAATAGAGTGGTTTCACTTTTGTCAGACTTTTAATGTTTTATTCTATGGGTTTTTTTTAAAACAAAAAGCATGTATATCCTTCTAATGTCAGCAATTGGTGCATATTTCCCACTAATAAGACTACAAGAGAAGGTCGTGCTGGCTCACCTGATGTGGTTCTAGAAGAGTTAAGATACATATGCTATGTAGAGCAGGGTGTATTCTGTTCCTTACATGCTTCACAGTTGTAGAGTAAGATTGAAGATACTTGATAGAGTGACCCTGACCTAGAGGGTTTCAGACACTAAACTCAGCTTGAAATCTCAGTATGATCATTTATGTCTTAGGTAGGCCAGAAGAATGATTGTGCATTGGCATTTGTTCTAAGTACTGTTCTGTAGAGGGATTTCAAATCTTTCCTCTAGAAATAAAGGAGCACACAGCTGACCGTGAAGGCCCTTGTCTATATAAAATTGTAAATCCTTTTCCTATGAGAGATTTACTCTACACCTCAGCAAAATCTACCTGGACACATCTTATTAGGAGCCTGTATGCATAACTGCAGAGGGAACCATAGATGCATTCGGCATCCCTGTCATGAAGATTGCACATTCAGGATCTAATTGTTATGGCAGAAAATACTTGCCTCTCACCAGTAGCAGAAATATTTCATTATACAGCTATTTGTAAGATAAAGAAATCACAAGGACATTTTTTAAAATGTGTAGTTTAGTGCAACAACAAGGAGGGAAGCAATGTAGAGGGATTTTTCAGAATAAAGTACTTTGTGTGTAAGGCCATTCTCTTAGATACAGAAATGAAAATGCTTCCAGAGGATGTCAAAAGATGTGAGTAGTAGTTACTAACATTAAAATAGAGAATATATGTATTTTTCTATTAAGTATTAAGTACTCTGTGTGTATGTATATATAGATAGATAGAGAGATACATATAGATATAGATAGATATAGATATATATCTTAAAGTTGATGTGATAACTATGTAGTGTCAGATGGTTAATAAACTTATTTGAGGTATCACTTTGTGAGGTATATAAATGTCTAATCACTATGTTGTTTTGTACACCTGAAACTAATAACAAAGTTGAGAAGCAGAATTGGATGAAAATGTATGGGAAAAGCTCATCAACTATTGAGAAGCTTTTTAAAAAAATTTTATTCAGTGTAAGAACATACATATTTCTTAAGGAACAAATAAAATGATCAGGAATATTGAACTATTTCTTTCCCTTGGCCCACCACTCCCTGTGAACACATTTGGCCTAAAATGCAGGTACAGATGAACAGGTGAATCCCTTTATGAAAATCAAACTTTAGGCCGGAAAAACCCTTCATTGCAATAAACATTGACATCTGCAGATGGAATTAACTAAACTGGTTAATATTTCTCAGTTATACTTGTTTAATATTTATTGAGATTGGGCAATGTGCTGGTGGCTGTGCAGAATGTGATCACAAAGTGGTTTCTTTCTTCAAAAGTGCAATATATATATATATATATATATATATATA
>NW_017731503.1:350124-403122 GCF_001890085.2 Hipposideros armiger
TGGTTAGTTAAGGAGAACTTTGTGTGGTTATCATTTGTGTGCCTTTGTTTGCTGAAGTTAGTAAGCCTAGATTTGGAAGATCAAATGAAGTTAACAAAAAGGTGAACATCTGTTGTGTCCTTATTGTGATGGTGGGACACAAGGAAAAAATGAAAACAAACTTAGTCTTACTAAGGACATTAAGCTGTTTCACATAAATCAATAAAATACCAATGTATTAAATGACATAGAACATGGTACATAATCAAGTGTTAGATTGTAGAAGCATTATTCAAGGAGAAGTCATAGTTGAAATTAAAATAGCTGGTCTAATACATAACCTGCCTTAAATACTCTTAATTTCAAGATTTAGAGCATGATAATATACCCAAGATATAAGTGAAAAAATTTAAAGTTTTCAAAGAGTAAATCTGCTATGCTTTCATTCCACATAAATAAATAAACAAACAAACAAATAAACAATATCTGGAAAGAATATATTCCAAAGTGTTAGCACTAATTACACGTGGGAGAAAAATAATAGGAGATTGTATCTTTTTAAATCATGTATTCCCATAACATTTTTTTACATAATCATCATATTCCTTTGGAATTACAAGAGAGTGAGGTCATATTAGACTTCCTTGCAATGCAATTCTTCTTCAATTTCAAACGTATCTGCAGTCCAGGATACAGTTTACCTGGATATATGTTGGAAACCATAAAAAAGGTGAAATATATGGTGATGCAAGGAGAACTGACTGTGGGTAGTGAACACGCAATGAATATATACATGATGTAATACAGAATGGTACACTTGAAACTAATATAATTTTACTAACCAATGGCAACACAATAAATATAATAAAAATTTAACAAAAGTTATACAAAACAGTTTGATAAGATTATGCCAAAATACCAAATTGTAAAAAAAGAACAAGGAAAAAATATAAACATGAATGCAGCAGATATTGAAAGATTAATGCAGAACATCATTAACAACATTATTCTAATACTTTTAAAAACATGGGAGAAACATAAGAAATACAATTACTGAAATTGATGCAAGAAGAAAAACAAACAAGTTATTTGTCTCATACAATTATTAATGGAATGGAATCAGTATTTAAAAAGTTTAATATGAAAAACTGATTAAGCCCTGGAAGTTTAAAGTGTGTGTTCGATCAAACTTTCAAGAATGTAATATTTTAACATTTAAAAGAATAGAAAAAAAGGGCTTGATCCAAAATAATTTTATAAAAGCAATATTACTTTTATACCAAAGCAAGGAAAGAATAAAATGAAAAGACGGCAGAATAGACAGATGCTGTGCCGACTGCTTCCCAGTATCACACCAAAATTACAAAAAATTTATAAGATATTCAACCTTAGAAGATCCCTGGACCCTAGATGAACAGAACCTCTCAACAAAGGACTTAAAGAAGAGGCCAAGTCGAGTCTGGTAGGAGGGGTGGAGACAAGAGAGGGCAAACCCCGTGAGGGACACCTCAGCAGTGGGGAGACTTCTCCAGTTGGGGGCGAGATCCTCCAGCCCCACATTGTGCTCACCAACAAAGAGTGACTTTGCCTGGAAGAGAAGCTCGACAATAGCTGGAAGTAGAAATTAGTGAGGACTCTCTTTGCTCAACTCAGTGGAGCTAAGGGCAGCTGGAGAACCAGTGGAGCCGGCAAACAGACTCACTGGCTGGTGATCTATCTAACACATCGAAGCAATCACAGAGCAACAGCCAGAATGAAGAAACAAAGAAACATGTCTCAAGTAAATTATCAGAAGAAACCTCTAGAAATGGAACTAAATGTAACAGAGGTATCCAACCATTCAGAGACAGTTTACAACACTGATGATATGAATGTATAAGGAACTGAGGGAGGACATAAAGAAGGATACAGAAATCATAAAAAACAACCAGGTAGAACTAAAGAATACAATAACTGAAATGAAGAACACACTTGAAGGAATCACCAGTATATTAGAGGAAGCAGAAGACCGGATCAGTGATTTAGAAGATGAAATAGCAGAAAAACAACAACATAAAAGAATATAAAACAATGAAAATAGTTTAAGAGTACTGTGGGACAACAAGTGCATAAACACTCACATCATAGGAATACCAGAAGGAGAAGAGAAGAAGCAAGGGATCAAGAATATATTTGAAGAAATAATGACTGAGAACTCCCCTACCCTGGTGAAGGAAATCGACATAGAAGCCCAAAAAGTGCAGAGAGTTCCAAACAAGCTGAACCAAACAGGTCCACACCAAGACACATCTTAGTTAAAATGGCTAAGGTTAAAGACAAAGAAAGAATCCTATAAGCAGCAAGAGAAAGACAGCAGGTTACATACAAAAGAACTCCCATAAGACTAACAGCTGACTTTTCACCGGAAACTCTGCAGGCCAGAAGGGAGTGGCAGGAAATATTCAAAGTGATGCAAAATGAAGGCCTACAACCAAGAGTGCTCTACCCAGCATGGCTGTCATTTAAATTCAAGGAGACACAAAGAGCTTCTCAGAGAAGAATAAGCTTAAGGAATTCACTACCACCAAGCCAGCATTGCAAGAAATGTTAAAAGGGCGTTTTTAAAAAGATGAAAGAGGAACACAAGTTAACCCAGGAAGATCAGAAAAACAATAACAAAATGGTAATAAATATGCACCTATCAATAATCACTTTAAATGTGAATGGATTAAATGCTCCAATCAAAAGACATAGAGTGGCTGAGTGGATAAGAAAACAGGCCCCATGCATATGCTGTTTACAGGAGTCTCATCTCAGATCAAAAGGTGCACACAGACTGAAAGTAAAGGGATGGAATGAGATATTTCATGCAAATGGAAATGAGAAAAAAGCAGGAGTAGCAATAATAGTTTCAGCAAAATAGACTTTAAAATGAAGACTACAATAAAAGACAAAGAAGGACATTACATAATAATAAAAGGATCGATTCAACAAGAGGACATAACCCTAGTAAACACCTATGCACACAACATAGGAGCTCCTAAATATATAAAACAGATTTTGACAGTCAAAAAGACACAGATCAATATCAACACTATCGTAGTAAGGGACTTCAACACCCCATTGTCACCAATGGACAGATCCTCCAGACAGAAAATCAACATGGAAACAGTGGCCTTAAATGACACTTTAGACCAGCTGGATTTAATTGATATTTTTAGAGCATTTCACCCCAAAGCAACAGAATGTACATTTTTCTCAAGTGTGCATGGAATATTTACCAAGATAGACCACGTTAGGATACAAAACCAGTCTCAATAAATTTAAGAATATTGAAGTCCTATCAAGCGTCTTCTCTGACCACACTGCTTTAAAAGTAGAAATCAATTATAAGAAGAAACCTGGAAAGCACACAAATACATGGAGGCTGAGTAACATGCAACTAAACAGCGAGTGGGTCAAAACTAAGATTAAAGAAGAAATAAAAAGTTATCTCAAGACAAACGACAATGAAAACACAACCACTCAAAATCTATGGGATGCAGTGAAAACAGTCCTAAGAGGTAAATTCACAGCAATGCAGGCCTATCTAAACAAACAAGAACAATCTCATATCAAAAGATTATCTTTACACCCAAGGGAACTGGAGAAAAAACAGCAAAACAAGCCCAAAGGGAGCACAAGGAAGAAAATAATAAAGACCAGAGCAGAAATCAATGAAATAGAGACTAAAAAAACAAAACAAAACAAGAGATCAATGAAACCGAGAGCTGGTGTTTTGAAAAAATAAACAAAATTTACAAACCCTTAGCCAGACTCACCAAGAAAAAGAGAGAGACTACCCAAATTAATAAAGTCAGAAATGAAAGAGGGAAAGTGACAAAAGATGCCACAGAAATACAGAAATTGTAAGAAAATACTACGAGCAACTATATGCCAACAAATTTGACAATCTGGAAAAAATGGATAAATTCCTAGAAGCTTAAAATCTACCAAGTCTGAAACAAGAAGAAACACAGACTCTGGATAGATTCATTACTACCAAAGAAATTGAGTCAGTAATCAACAAGCTTCCAACAAACAAAAGTCCTGGACCAGGTGGCTTCACAGGTGAATTTTACAAAACATTCAAAAAAGAATTACTACCTATTCTCCTCAAATTATTCCAAAAAATACAGGAGTGAAGGCTCCCAAGCACATTTTATGAGGCCACTGTTACTCTGATCACAAAATCAGACAAAGATATTACAAAAAAAGAAAACTACAGGCCAATACCCCTTATCAACATAGATGCAAAAATCCTCAACAAAATACTAGCAAACTGAATTCAGCATCACGTTCAAAAGATCATACACCATGATCAAGTGGGATTCATTCCTGGTATGCAAGGTTGGTTCAATATCCACAAATCAATTAACTTAATATATCACATTAACAAAAAGGAAAAATAAAAATCATATGATCATATCAATAGATGCAGAAAAAGCATTTGACAAAATGCAGCAGCCATTTATGATAAAAACTCTTAGCACAGTGGGAATAATGGGATCATACCTCAACATAAAAAAGGCCATATATGATAAGCCCACAGCAAACATAGTACTCCATGGGGAAAGGCTATAAAGCTTTCCCCTTAAAATCAGGAACAAGACAAGTCTGCCCACTTTCACCACTTCTATTCAACATAGATCTGGAAGTTCTACCTACAGCAATTAGACAAGAAAATGAAATGAAAGGCATTCAAATTGGAAAGGAGGAAGTAAAATTCTCATTATATGCAGATGACATGATACTATATATAGAATCCCAAAGACTCCACCCAAAAACGGTTAGAACCGATAAATGAATTTAGTAGGGTAGCAGGATACAAAGTTAACATTCAGAAATCAGTTGTATTTGTATACACCAATAATAAACTATCAGAAGAAGAAATCAGGAAATCAATCCCATTTACAATTGTTTCAAACACAATAAAATACCTAGGAATAAATTTAAGCAAAGAAGTAAAAGACCTGTATTCAGAAAATTATAAGACATTGAAAAGAGAAATCAAAGAAGATACAAATAAATGGAAGTACATACTATGTTCACGGATAGGAAAAATTAATATAGTTAAAATGTCAATACTACCTAAGGCAATATATAGATTCAATGAAATTCATATGAAACTACCAAGAACATTTTTCTCAGAAATAGATATAATCCAAAAATTTATATGGAGCCATAAAAGACCCCGAATAGCCACAGCAATCTTGAGAAATAAGAATAAAGTGGGAGGTATCAGGCTACCCGACATTAAATCACACTACAGAGGCTACAGTAATCAAAACGGTGTAGTACTGGCATAAAAGCATGCACATAGACCAATGGAACAGAATAAAGAGCCCAGAAATAAACCCATCCATATACAGTCATTTAATCTATGACAATGGCAGCAAGAATTCACATTGGAATAAAAATAGTCTATTTAATAAATAGTGTTGGGAAAATTGGACTGACACATGAAGAAAAATGAAAATTGACCACCTACTTACACCATATACAAAACAAATTCAAATGGATAAAAGACTTAAATGTAAGACCTTAAACCTTAAAACTCCTAGAAGAAAACATAGGGATTAAATTTGCAGGCATTACCCTCAGTAATATTTTTACTGAGATATCCCCTCGGGCAAGGGAAACAAAACAACAAATTAACATATGGGATTACATCAAACTTAAAAGTTTTTTCACAGCAAAGGAAATCATCAATAAAACAAAAAGGTAGCCTACTGAATGGGAGAAGATATTTGCCATGGATATATCTGATAAGAGGTTAATATCCACAATTTATAAAACATTCATTCAACTCAACACCAAAAAAACAAACGACCCAATTAAAAAATGGGCAGAGGATATGAAGAGGCATTTCGCTAAAGAGGACATACAGATGGCCAACAGGCATATGAAAAAATATTCAACCTCACTAATCATTAGATAAATGCAAATAAAAACCACAATGAGATATCACTTCACTCAGGTCAGAATGGCTATCATCAATAAATCAACAAGCAACAAGTGCTGGCGAGGCTGTGGAGAAAAGGCAACCCTGGTGCGCTTTTGGTGGGACTGCAGATTGGTGCAACCATTATGGAAATCAGTATGGAGTTATCTCAAAAAACTGGAAATGGAACTACCGTATGATCTAGCAATTCCACTCTTGGGTATCTATCCACAGAAATCCAAGACACTAATTTGAAAAAATATATGCACCCATATGTTTATTGCAGCGCTATTTACAATAGTCAAGACTTGGAAACAATTGAAATGCCCATCGGTAGATGACTGGATTAAGAAACTATGGTACATTTATACAATGGTGTATTACTCTGCTATAAAGAGGAATGAAATCGTACCATTAACAATGATATGGATGGAACTAGAGACTATTATTTTCAGTGAAATAAGTCAGTTGGAGAAAGACAAATATCATATGATTTCACTTCTATGTGGAATCTAAAAAACTGAATGAATGAACAAAGTAAACAGAAACTGTCTCAGAGTTATAGAGGAACAACTGATGGTTGCTAGTTGGGAGGGGGGTGGAGATGAGGGAGAAAGGGAAGGGTTTAGACAGCATAAATAGGTAACTACAATATTGCCACAGGGATATGAAAGACAGTTCAAGGAATATAATTAATAATGTTGTAAATATTTTGTAGGGTGTCAGGTGGTCACGTCTTGTTAGGGAGACAGCATCATAGATGGGGTAGAGGCTTGATCACTGCACTGTACACCTGAAGCTGATGTTGTTTAATATTGTAAGTCAACTATAAGTGAATATGTATCTATATCTATCTATCTATCTATCTATCTATCTATCTATCTATCTGGTCATGGGACGTGGAGTATAGTGTGGGAGTGGAGTCAAGGGAATTGTAATAGATATGTATGATATTGGGGGGAAATGGGGTGGCGGATTGGGGGAGGGGAGTTTTCACTTCGAGGAGTAAAATGTATAACTATTGTACTGTGTTGTACAGCTGAAACTAATTTTTAAAAATGTGTATTTCACAATAAGGAAATAATACTAATAAAAAACATAAAATAAAGTGAGGAAAAAAAATATATAGGACCCTTATTTATGAACACTAATGGAAAAATTCCAACTAAATTATTTTGCATGAATGTCAAACGTATAAGTGAAACCATTATAGCCTAGTTGAATTTATTTCAAGAATGACAGTTCATTTCAAAATTTAAAAATCTTCTAATGTAATTTAACACATTTACAAATTAAAAGAGAAAAACATGGACACATTTCACAGAAATGGCAGCATGAGGTGAGCCTCTTGAAATCTCCCCTGGAATAAAACAAATTAAAGAACTATAATTTCACAAAAGACTCCCTGCACAGCAGACAGGCAAGGCAGAGATACAAAACTGAAGTCATCTAAAAGTGGGCAAATTGGGCGAGCAAAGGAGGAGGCAAGTGGGAAGTGAAGAGACGTGGACCATGCAGGGCCACAGGATGAGAGCAAACCGAGCTCAGAGCTCTGAGCTCCCTGTATTTTGGAGCTACAGCAGTCATGGTAGAGGGAAGAACTAGGACTGCTAGTGCTCCCCTTATGACCCACAGTCCTGCCTGAGTGATCAGCATAGAACACGGCTGAACCCTACTCTCACGGCAGAGACCTCAGAGTAAAGACTGAGGGAAGAAGAGTGCAAATGACAGTTTAAGCCTTCACTGCCAAGAAGAGGATGGAAAGCATAGGCACAAAACCTACCCAACCCCTCCCCATCCTCCCAAAACTTGCCCCACTCCCACATGCCCAGTACTAGAAGCAGAACAGTAGCAGTGTCAGACCAAAAGAACAGAATATTTGTATTTCTGAGAACTTTAGCCTGCAGCCATGGACTCCCAGCCCAACTAGTTCCTGCAAAGGAGAGACAGCCTTTGGTGCAGGATTGGTTGTGCTAGCTGTTGCTGCCATTGCTCAGAGACACCTCTCACAACCCACATCGGACCTGCCCCAAATTACCTGGGTGGACCACTGCAGGCGTAAACAGCCACTGAAACACATAGCTGCAGAAACTGGTGCAAAAAGAGCTTCAGAACTTCAGACGCTCTCCACATCCTCCTACAGAGGCAGTGCCCTGAGACCCAAGTGACCTGCTTACAGGGGAAAAACCCATCTTCCAGGGAATCACCACATTGTGTGAGAAGCTGAAACAGTGCAGAGAAAATATAACACTACAGCGTGAGAGAGAATAAAATGCTGCAGTGGGAGAGTACATAATACATTCACTAGAACATACTGGGAAGCCAAATAACCTCTTCCTATCAGCATGTTGCAGAACACACTCTTGTAAAAGCCCAGGAAGAAAAATAATAATTCATTAATTATCATGAATAACCAAGGTAAAAAGGCAGCTCAGAAAGAAAATGAAAAATCTCCAGAAAATGAACTTAAAGACATGGAAATATTAACTTAAATTTCAGATAATTCAAGGTTGCAGTTCTGAAAACACTCAATGAGATGCAAGAAAACACACACAGGCTATTTAAGGAACTCTGAAACACAATCAAAGACCAAAATGAACATTTTACCAAAGAGATGGAAATATTAAAAAAGAACAAAAAAGAAATTTTGCAGATTAAGAATTTGAGAAAAAAAAACTGAAGAATGAAATCGCCAGCTTAGGGAATAGAGCTGACCATATTTAGGAAAGAATCAGTGGCACTGAAGATAGAAATCTGGAAATGAAACAGATGGAAGAAGAGACAGGCTTGAGAGTTAAAAGAAATGAAACAAACGTACAAGAACTTTCTGATTCCATCAGAAAGAGTAGCCTAAAAATGATGGAACTATGAGAAGGTAATGAAAATGAGAAGGGAGCAGAGAGTATATAGACAGAAAAAGTCAATGAGAACTTTGCAAACCTGTGGAAAGAACGGGATCCTCAAATTCAAGAAGCTAATAGAACACCTAATTACCTCAATCCCCACAGACCTTCTTCAAGGCACATTGTATTGAAGCAGTCAGAAATTAACGACAAAGGAAGAATCCTCAAGACAGTCAGGGAAAAGAAGACTCTAATATACAAAAGAAAGCCCATTAGAGCATCGATAGATTTTTCAGCAGAAACTCTACAAGCCAGAATGGAGTGGAATCAAATATTCAAACTGTTGAAAGAGAAAAATTATGAGCCAAGAATAATGTTTCTCACAAAGATATCCTTTAGATATGAAAAAAGAAGAGAGACCTTTCCAGACATACAGAAACTGAGGGAATTTTCTAACATGAACTGCACTACAAGAAACACTGAAGGAAGATATTGGACCTGGAACAAAAAAGGAAAATAACATAAAACCATGAGTAGTATTACGAACACAGAGACAGAAGCAGAAAATGGCAACCCCTACAACAGATAAGACACTATACACTTAAACATAACATATAGGATAAAGAAGAAAAAAAAAACTTAAATAAAAGAGGAAAAAGACAGCTTGCTACTGCAGTGCAGAAATCAACACACAGCATAAATAGGGATAATTTGTGACAACAAAAACGTAAAAGGGGAGAGAGCAAAGTTCTGAACGGGCACAAGGGAATGGAGAAAGTAAGCATGCTAAAGAAAATGGAATACTCTAAATATGAAACTTTCTTTTACATAAACTTAATGGTAACCACTCAAAAAAAATCCAGGATTGAAAAAAAGAGGGAAAAATCATAAAATACCACCACAGTGAAATAACAGACAGCAACAAAAAGGCAAAAAAAACCCCAACAAAAACAATGGAGGGGCCAGCCGAGTGGCTCAGTTGGTTAAGAGCTCGCTCAAGAGTTTGAGCTCTGAGCAACAGTGGTTCGAATCCAGCCCAAGCTGAGCAGCTGATGAGCTGCCAACAGGTAGCAGGATGGCTCAGCTAAAACAAACAAACAAAACAAAACAAACAAACAAACAAAAACAAAACAATGGAGACACCATCCTAACAAAAAAACAAAGATAGAATGATAGGAAATCCTCATATATCAATAATCACCCTAAATATGAATAGACTGAACTCACCAATAAAAAGGCACAGAGTAGCAGACTGAATAAAAAACTAAACCCAACCATATGCTTTTTCCAAGAGACACATCTCAGCCTCAAGGACAAATATAGACTCAAGGTGAAAAGGTGGAAATTAACACTCCAACCAAATGGTATTCATATAAACGCAGGTGTAACTATACTGATATCAGGTGAAGCAACGTTCTGGAAAAAAACGGTAACAAGAGACAAAGATGGACATTTCATAATGATAAAGGGGACTACATAACAAGAAGACATAAGAGTCATCAATAATTATACCCATAGGGCCGGGCGAGTGGCATGATGGTTAAGAACTGGCTTGGGACACCAGAGGGCCCCGGTTCGGATCCCGCATATGAGGGCCAGTGACACTGCCCTCTACAGCTAAGATGCTGAACAACAGCTCAACCTGGAGTTGGGCTGCCGAGAGTTGCCAGCAACGGCGTAGGCTTTGCCATGGGCTACCGTATGTAGCCAGCAGCCAGCGTGAGCGGCCAGCAGCCGCAGTGAGCGGCCGTCCAGAAGCCTGCGACTGATGTGCCTCACCTGGGAAGAGCGCCATGATGGTGTCAGCTTGGGCCAGTGAAGCAACGTCCTCCACAAATAGACTGAAGAACAAAATGACAGCAACTTGTCTGTTCCCCTTCCCCCAATTCCCCAGCACTGTTCCCATCCCCCCAATTCCCCAATAAAAATCTTTAAAAATAATAATAATAATAATTATGCCCAAAATCAGGAAGCAACAAAATGTACAAAACAACTACTAACAGAACTAAAGGGAGGAATTGACCAAAACACAATTATACTAGAGGTTCTAAATACATTATTGACAGTGATGGATAGGTCATTCAAAATAAAATAAATAAAGACAAATCAGCCCTAAATGACACATTAGATGAAATGGACATAATTGACATTTATAGAGCACTTCATCCAAGAACACCAGAGTACACATTCTTTTCTAGTGTACATGGAACATTCTCAAGGATAGAGCAAATATTGGGACATAAAGCTAGCCTCTGCAAATTTAAGAAGATTCAAAGCATATCAAGCACATTCTCCGATCACAAGTCTTTGAAATTAGATATAAGCTGCAAAAAGAAATCAGAAAAAACCATCAATATGTAGAGATTAAACAATATATTTTTAAAGAACAACTGGGTCAAAGAAGAAAAAAGAGAAGACATCAAAAAATACATAGAAACAAATGAGAATGAAAATACATCCTACCAAAATTTTTGAGATACAGCAAAAGCAGTTTTAAGATGGAAATTTATATCATTACAGGCCTATCTCAAGAAAGAAGAAAAATTCCAGATTATGTTACACCTTAAGAAAAAAAAAGAACAAATGTAATATAAAGTCAGCAGAAGAATGGAAATAATAAAAATCACAGCAGAACTGGTTCATGGAAAATATTAATAATTTTGATAAACCATTGTTTAGACTCACTAAGATAAAAGAGTAAAGATACAAATAAACAAAATCAGAAATGAAAGAGGGTAGGTTACCACAGATGCCACAGAAATATAAAGGATTATCCAATAATACTATGAAGGGCTATATGCCACCAAATTAAATAACCTAGAAGAAATGGACAAGTTCTTAGAAACATATAGGCCTCCTAGACTATCACGAAGAATTAGAAAATCTAATTAGACTGATCAACATAAGCAAACTGAATCAGTTATCCGAAACCTTCCCAAAAGCAAAAGTCCAGAATCAGATGACTTCACTAGTGAATTCTAACAAACTTTCAAAGAGGATCTAACACCTGTCTTACTCAAACTATTCCGAAAAATTGAAGAAGAGACAATACTCCTTAACTCATTTTATGAGGTCAACATTACCCTGATACCAAAACCTGGTAAGGATAACACAAAATAAAAAAATTACGGCCCAATTTCTCTGGTGAATACAGATGCAAAAATCCTAAACAAAATTATACAAATCGAACGTAACAATGCATTAAAAATATTATTCATCACGACCAAGTGAGGTTCATCCCAGGGGCACAAAAATGGTTCAACATATGCAAATCAATCAATGTGATATACCATGTAAACACAATACAAAACAAAAATCACATGATTATATCAATAGATGCTGAAAAAACATTTGACAATATACAACATACATTTATGGTTAAAACACAAGAAAATGGGTATAGAAGGAAAATACTTTAACATAATAAAGGCCATAGATGACAAACCCTCAGCTAATATTATAATTAATGGTGAAAAACTGAAGCCCTTTGCTCTACATTCAGGAACACGACAAGGCTGTCCCCATCACCTCTGCTTTTGAAAATAGTATTCGAAGTCCTAACCAGATCAATCAGCCAAGAGAAAGGAATAAAAGACACCCAAATAGAAATGAAGAAGTTAAATTGTTACTTTCTGCAGATAACATGATGCTATATATAGAAACCACTGAAGACTCCACTGAAAAGCTATTAGAAACAATAAATGAATACAATAAAGTTGCTGGCTACAAAACAAATATACAAAAGTAAACTGCATTCCTATATATTAACAATGAAATTTCAGAAAAAGAAATTTAAAAAAACTTTTTTGCAGTTGCATTAAAAAAATACCTAGGAATAAATTTAACTGAGGATGTGAGAGACTTATGCACTGAAAACTATAACACATTTTTAAAAGAAATTGAAGAAGACTCAAAGAAATGGAAAGACATTCCATGTTCATGGATTGGAAGAATCAACAGTTAAAATGGCTATATTACTCAAAGGAATATACAGACAAAGCAATCCTCATCAAAATCCCAATGGCATTTTTTAAAGAAATAGATTTAAAAATCATCAGATTTATATGGAACCATGAAAGATCCCAAATAGCCAAAGCAATCCTAAGAAAAATGAATAATGGTAGCAGTATCAAACTTCCTGACTTCAGCTTGTACTACAGGGCAACAATAATCAGAACAGTATGATATTGGCAGAAAAAGAGTCCCACAGAACAATGGAATAGAATCAAGAACCTAGAAATAAACTCACATAAATATGGACATATAACTTTTGACAAAGAAGCCAACAACATACAATGGAGAAAAAACAGCCTCTTTAATAAATGGTGCTGGGAGAATTGGGAAGCCACGTGCAAAATAATGCAACTAGATTGCTATCTGTCACCATGTACCAAAATTAACTCAAAATAGATCAAAGACCTAAACATAAGACCTGAAAGAGTTAACTGCATAGAAGAAAACTTAGGTATTAAACTTATGTACCTTGGGTTTAAAGAGCATTTTATGAATTTGACCTCAAAGGCAAGGGAAGTAAAAGATAAATAAATGAATGGGACTATATAAAACTAAAAAGCTTCTGCACAGCAAAAGAAAACAGACAAAATATAGAGGCAATCAACCAAATGAGAGAAGATATTTGCCAACAAAGTCTCTGATAATGGGCTAATTTTCAAAATATATCAGGAACTCATAGAACTCAACAACAACAACAAAAAACAAACAATCCAATAAAAAAATGGTCAGAAGACCTAAATAGACATTTGTTTAAAGAAGACTTACAAATGGCCAATAGACTATGAAAAAACACTCAACATCATTATTGACTGGAGAAATGCAAATAAAAAACACAATGAGATATCACTTCATACCAGTTAAATTAGCTATCATCAAGACAAATAATAAGCGTTGGAGATGCTGTGGAGAAAAAGCAACCCTCATACACTGTTGATGGGAAAGCAAACTGGTGCAGCTGCTATTAAAGGCAGTGTGGAGATTCCTCAAAAAAATAAAAAATAGAATTACCATAAGACTCAGCAATCCCTCTCTTGGGTATCTACCCTGAAACTGAAAACATTTATCCATAAAGATATGTGTGCTCCGATGTTCACCCCAGCTGTATTTATGGTATTCAAGACATGGAAACAAAGTGTCCTTCGATAGATGATTGGATAAAGAATTTGTAGTATATGTACACAATGGAATACTATTCTGCTATTAGAAAAGATGAAATAGTGCCATTTGCAACAACATGAATGGATATTGAGATTATAATGCTAAGTGAAATAAGTGAGACAGAAAAATTAGAGAGCCTTGGTTTCACTGACATATGGTATATAAAACTGAAAACAACAAAAGAACAAGAAAAACAAATGTAGAAATAAAACTCATAAACACAGACAATAGTTTAATGGTTTCAAGAGGGTAAGGAGGGAGGGAAGTGGTAGATGAGTGTAAAGGGGATCAAATATATGATGATGGAAAGAGAACTGACTCTGGGTGGTGAACACACAATGTGATATATAGATGATGTATTACAGAATTATAGATCTGAAATGTACATAACTTTGCTAACAATTGTTACCCCAATAAGCTTTCATTGAAAAAAACATAAAATATAAAACAATAAATAAAATGAGGCAAAGACCTTAACAGACAACTCACCAAACAAGAAATACAAATAACAATTAAGTATATGGAAAAAAATACTCCATAGTGTATGTCATCAGGGGAATTCAAATTAAAATAGTGAGATACCATTACACATCTATTAAAAGTATTATAATCGAAAAATCTAAAAACATCAATTAGTGATAAAGATAAAGAGCAACAAGAACTCCGATTTATTGCTGGTGGGAAAGCAAAATGACACAGCCACTTTTAGAAGACAGTTTGGAAGTTTCTAACAAACCTAGACATACTCTTACCACAGGATGTAACAATCACACTTCATGGTATTATCCCAAATGAGTTGAAAACTTATGTCCATACAGAAAACCTGCACATGGATATTTATAGCAGCTTTATTTATACTTGCCAAAACTTAGATGCAACCAAGATGTCCTTCAGTAGGAGAATGAATAAATAGTCTGTGCTACATCCAGACAATGGAATACTATACAGCAATAATAAGAAATGAACTATCAAGCCACAAAAAGACATGAAGGAAACTTAAATGCATATTAATATGTGAAAGAAGCCGAACTGAAAAAGCAAAGCTATGTGTTATATAATTCCAACTATTATATTAATTTATGGAAAAGGAAAAACTGTGGAGACAGTAAAAAGATCAGTGGTTACCAGAACTTCAGAGGAATGGAAGGAGGGAAGAATTGGGGGAGTTCAGGAGATTTTCGGGCAGTGAAACTCTACAGGGAACTTGTCAAGTTTCTCTGAACATATGAGCTGTAATAAAAAAAATACAGTGAATGTTTAAATTAAAAAAATATTACAGTAAAAGACACATTGCTATTAATCCCCCTCAAAATACTCTCCTTCACTTCAAACACACTTATCCCATCGTTCCTGCCACTTTTTGAAGCAGTTCTGGAAGTCCTCTTTCATTGAATGTCTTTAGTTGTGCTGCCGTGGCTGCCTTGATGTCCTGAATAGATTCGAATTGCTTACCATTCATGGTCATTTTGAATTTGAGGAAGAGCTAGAAGTTACACAGTCCCAGATCTGGTGAATAAGGTGGATGAGGACACACCATAATGTTTTTATTTGACAGAAATTGGCATACCAGAAGTGATATGTGACATAGAGCCTTTCTGTTGTGATCAAGAAACTGTGATGAATGCTGCTGCGAAGAGCCATCCAACGGAAAGGCAGGGATCTTCAACATGGGAAGTGGTGCGTCGAACCTTAGTAACAGTGTGTGACAAGTTTCAGCTTCATCAGTGCAGTCAGCCTGGTGTGAGCTACAGTTGAGAGATGTGTTTTAAAGTGTGCCATAAATCATCCTCCAGCAATGACAATGCTCTGTGTCACATGTCACTTCTGGTATATGGCAATTTCTGTCAAATAAAAACGTTATGGGCTGACTGAGTGGTGCGTTGATTGGGAGCTGGCTTGGTGTGCCAGCTCTGAGTGGCCGGACCCTGGTTCGGATCCCACATGAAGACCAGTGATGCTGCCCTCTAGAGCTGAGACGGTGAACAGCAGATTGACCTGGAGCTGGGCTGCCATGGGTCGCCAGTGATGGCATAGGCTGCAGCCCCTGCTGCAGTGAGCTGCCATAAGCTACCATGTGTGGCCAGCAGCCAGCGTGAGCGGCCAGCAGCCAGTATGGGCTGCCGGGAGCTACTGAGAGTGGCCAGAGACCGATCTGCCTCGCCTGGGAAGAGTGCAATGATGGTGCCAACATGGGCCAATGGAGTGACGTCCTCCATGGCTAGACTGAAGAGCAGGGGGACAGCGGCTTGTCTGATCCCCTTCCCACAATTCACCGGCACTATTCCCCTCCCCCAATTCTCCAATAAAATCTTAAAAAGAAAACCATTATGGTGTATCCTCATACACCTATTCACCAGATCTGGCACTGTATGACTTCCGGCTCTTTCCCAAAGTCAAAATGACCATGAAAGGTATACATTTTACATTGATTCAGGACATCAAGGCAGCCATGGCAGTGCAATTAAAGACACTCACAAAAGAGGACTTCCAGAACTGCTTCAGAAAGTGGCAAGAATGATGGGATAAATGTGTTCAAAGCAAGGGGGAATATTTTTTTTTTTAGCTGAGCCATCCTGCTACCTATTGGCAGCTTAGCGGCTGCTCAGCTCGGGCTGGCCTCGAACCGCTGTTGCTCAGAGCTCAAACTCTTGAGCGAGCTCTTAACCAACTGAGCCACTCGGCCGGCCCAAGGGGGAATATTTTAAGGGGGCGAATGGCAAAGTGTCTTTTACTGTAATATTTTTTATTTAAACTTTCACTGCATTGTTTGATAACATCTTGCATATACTATGTTCTTTCAAGTGTCAACATCATTCCCTATACATAGAATGTCCACCTGCATATTCTCCATCTGGTGAAATCATTTTTTAATATGCTACTCAAACTCCATTCCTTTGAAAAATTTGCTTTAGTCTTCCAGGCAGAATTAGTTGTGCCCACTTGTAGACTTTCCTGGCACTAAAATAAAATTGTAATAAACCATGTTTTAGAAAGGCAACTGGGAAACATTTGTGCAAATAATCACATAGTCTATGATACAGCATTTCCACCCTTAGGAATGGACTGCACTCTTACAAACACAATGCTTTTTATTACACTGTTCTTTGTTGGTTTGTTTTGAAATAGCAACCACCTGAAAAAACAACAAAATGTGCATGGGAAGAGACTGGCTACATAAATGAAATACCAATTAGTTATTAAACAGAGTGAGGAGTGTGTGCTGATATGGAAAAAATCCCCCATATGTTCTATGCAAAAAAAGCAAAATGCAGATGAACGGACATAATGTGTGTGCATATGCATGTATGTAAAAATTGTGAAATCTATGGAAAGCAATACAGGAAACTGAATAGTTTTTGCCTTTGGGTAGGAGGACTTAATGTTTTGGGTGGTGGTTTCATATTTTATTCTATTTCTTTTTGTCCTGCCAGATTTATTTTATTGAATGAAGGTTTCTTTTTTCTTTTTTAATACAAAGATTTTTATTTTTAAATTAAATTTATTGGGGTTACAATGGTTACTAAATTTTAATAGGTTTCAAGTGTACATTTCTATAATACATCATTTATATATTGCATTGTGTGCTTACCACCCAAAGTCAGTTCTCCTACCATCGACATATATTTGAGCCCTTTACCCTAATATGTGGGATATAAAACTGAAAGAAACAAAGGAAGAAGACAAACAAACAAAGAAACAAAAACTCATAGACATAGACAACAGTTTAGTGGTTACTAGACGGTAATGGTAGAAGAGGACAAAGATTTTTAAAACAAAAACTCTGTACCTTTCAAAACTGAAAATACTACTTTTGTAGCCCATTTATCACACTGTAGTTCATCTGTTCATATGCCAGCTTTCCCCACATGACTGTGAGCAATTTAAGGATAGAACCTGTCGTATTCATTTTCATATACCCTGTGCCTAACATAGTGCCTGATGGTAATACACATTCAAGCAACTGATTACAAGAATACAAAGATATTTTTTGATGTACTGGATAGAAAAAGAATGAATGCAGGGCCAACCGAGTGGTGCAATGGTTAAGAACTGGCTTGGGATGCCAGAGGGCCCCGGTTCGGATCCCACATATGAGGGCCAGTGACACAGCTCAGATGCTGAACAGCAGCTCGACCTGGAGCTGGGCTGCCATGAGTCACTGGCGACGGCGTAGGCTGCAGCCCCTGTGGCAGTGAGTTGCCATGGGCTACCGTATGTAGCCAGCAGCCAGCATGAGTGGCCAACAGCCGCCCAGGAGCCGGCGACTGACCTGCCTCGCCCGGGAAGAGTGCAGTGATGGCGCCAACTTGGGCCAGTGAAGCAACGTCCTCCACAACTAGACTGAAGAACAAAACAACAGCAACTTGTCTGTTCCCCTTCCCCCAATTCCACAGCGCTGTTCCCAGCCCACCCCCAATTCCCCAATAAAAATATTAAAAAAAAAGAATGAATGCAGAAATAAATAAATGAATGGTAGATAGTAAGGTTAAGTTCATTAAAAGACAACACTTATTGTAGTTCTTTATGGTCCCTCATGTATGATCTGAGGATTCACTAAAGAGAAAATTCAGGAAAAATACAATTGCGTTATATTCATAGGTGATGTAACTGATGAAGACTACAGAATGATATAATTATATAATTATGCACAGGAGCAATGAAGTGCATTTCATCATAGACTGCATCAAAAGCAAGTAACTGTGAAATGAACTGAATGATTTAACAACATCTAGCACATAAAATGTCCTCCTCACCTTAAAGGTCTTCAGGACAACCTCTTAATTTGATTTCAGTTTTGTTGTGCTATCTTCATTTTATGGTCTTTAGTTCCCCTTATTATAGATGTAATTTTTAAGGGTCAGATTAATTTAATTTCACTTTGGCTTTGGGATGCTTGAATGCGAGGTTGTGAAAACCACTAGCTTAAAACTGGTGCTCTGCAAAACTTTCTGCCAAGCCTTCCTAAGTCACCAAGACATCTACAGGAAACAGTGTGAACAGGAGAGTTCACAGCTATTCTGGAACAGAAAGGAGAAATTAGAGATGTTTAACACACCGTATCAAATTCAGAGCATTACACTGTCTTTCTCAGGTGGCATCTTCCACCTCTGCAGCCTGTAAGGCATATTTTACCTTTTTTACCTCTAAAAATCTTCCTCATATTTTAAGACACAACTCAAATCCACTTTCATCTGTGATGTATTTACTTATTTCCTCATCCAAAATTATTTCTCCCTCCTCTAAGCTACTTGTTTAGAACTGAGCTTTTCTTTACTATCTTATACCATATTTACCTCTTTGACTGTCTTAGTTTTTCAAGTGAATCAAGAGCTTTTAGAGTACAGGAAACATGAGCTACGTGACTATATATCCCCATCCTTCTCCGCAACCCATTCTAGTATGTGTTCTTTTACTTTTATGGAGTCATGGGCAACTTTGAGAATTTGATAAAAGAAAGCTTCAGGGGAAATATGCAAATGCAGAGAGTATAACTTTCCATACACTTTTACAGGCCAAGAATACCTGATCTAGCATGTGTTCAGTTAACATTGTAATCAATTAAGGAGGCACCATCAGCTAGCTATACTGATGAGCTTGGAGATGAACACGTTTGGTTTGTATCTTAGTTCTGTTGCTTATTAACTGTGTGGACTTGGACAGATTACTTAACTTTTTTGTGTCTTAGTAAACACTTCGGTGATATGAAAATAGTAATATCACTTTTCTAAGTCACCAGGACATCTAAAGAAAACAGTACAAGCTGGAGAGTTCAGAGCTATGATTGAATAGTAAGGAGAAATTATGGGAGTAAAATCAAAAGAACAAATAAGAGACTAACAATGAAAGCCACACTGAGCATTTGAAAATGAGTGGTTAAAACTTTCTACTGATTGCATAAGGATATAGTGAGAAGACAAATGCCAATGAGGATAGGAACAAGAATAGGAACTTAGCATGGTATGCACTGAATTAGTGAGTTTATGTTATTCCCACATTTATACAAGTAAATGCATAATGGAACCAGGGATTCCAATCTGGCTTTTTCTGACTTCAGAATTAAAGAGTCAGACAAACGAAGATATAAATGCAGGCTTCACCATTTACTAACCATTTAACCTTGGCCAAATCAGTTGGGTGGTCTCAAGTACAACACACATTTCCTCAACTAGCACATACAGTACTTAGTACCTTTGTTGTATACAGATAGAATTAGGAAAAGTACCTGAAACAACAAAGAGAGTAGAAGGAAGGCAGTTTCTGTTCTCAAGGACTTTACAATCTCCTTGGGGAAAGAAGATACTAGAGTGATAATAAGTAAGGCTTAATAAGTGAAGTGTAAATGATCTGTGAAGGCTGTAGCATTTGAATTAAAGGAAGCAGGAAAGGCCATCTGGAAAGGCTAGCTGGACTGATAGAGGCAAGCAAGGCTTTCTCACATTGGTCTTTTTACTATATCTTTATATATTTAGTAGAGACTGTTACCCACTTGTTTTCAGATCTTCAGTGAAGCTTTCATTGTTAGTTTCTTATCACTTTTTTATTAAATTTTACTCATCATCTGAGACTGCTGCATAAGCTTAAAACTGAGTAAACTGCTACCTCAGCGTGTCATCACATAACATAGTGATATATATTGACTTTCTGTCAAACAGCAAACTGATCTTTAAATTTTCTTTGATGACTTATAAGGCTGTGTTTAGTGTAGGTCTGGTTTTGTTATATGATGACTAGTTTTTGTTGCCTATAATGGACTGTACATTTTGTGTAGAATAAGGTGAAACATTTTGCCAGTTTCAAAGAATCTGACTCTTCCTTTGAATTCTGTCCTGAGTAGACAAAGACAATGCCCAGTGGCTGAATAGATTGGAGTAACATGTGTAAACACCCATTTTCTATTTTCACTTATGCAAATGAATTAAAAATGATTCTTAGGACAATGGAATAAATGATTAAAATGAATAACTGGAAGTATAGCCCTTCATGAAGGGAGGTTGTTATAAGGTGAACATTGTCCAAAAGAAGACTGGGAACATCTACATAAAATCTTCTTATCTTTACTCAAATAGAGTCTATTTTTTTCCTTGCTGAATTTGTTATTCCATCAGTTTCTCAATCCAGGTTAAGGGCCACTAATCCAGTCTGCAAAAGTGTCCTTCCGTATTATCATCATATGCTGCTCCACCTGCCTGGAATGTCTACCTTAAACTCTTTGCTCATTTAACTCCTTATTCCTCAGTTCTTGACCTGATAGCAAATCTTCCCTGACTATCATGAGTATGTCAGATACACCTATTATAAACTGAAATAACACATATAACTTTTTTAACAGCACTTGGGACAATTGTAACTTTATGTTTGTGTAATTATTAATGTTTGTCTTCTACTTCTTATACTGTAAATACATGAGGGCAGGGACCTGAACACATAGCATAGTTTCTGGCTCATAGTTGATGCTTAAAAATCACTTGGTGAATGAATGCCAAAAATTTCAGTTTTCTCTAATTACATTGTGTTAATAACATACTAGCTTTCTTAGTAGGATGCAGGCATATACTACACTTCAAGAAAAACTCAATATAAACAGATTGAAAATTTTCACCTGTGAAATTAAGGACAGGCTATGAATGAAGGATTGTTTATATGTTAATGGCAAGGCAGAATTAGTCAGATTACCACATGACTTACCATTCTGGGCTGTGCTATATGTGAGAAGTGTTAAATGAGTATCCAATATTGTAAATCCAAGAGCTCAGTAACTTTAGAAATATAGCTCTCTACTTTCAGTACCGTATTTGCTGGCGTATAAGACGACTGGGCGTATAAGACGACCCCCTAACATTTCCCCTCAAAATACAGAGTTTGTTATATACTCGCCGTATAAAGACTACCCCTCTTCCGCACACCTTCCACACACCAAATAAAAGGTAAAACAATATCAGATTTGATTTCAACATTTATATTTATATTCAAATGCTTATGACATGCAGGAAAACTGTCACAAGGCTGTATGTAATCAAACATATACATAAATCGCGATTCGCGATTTTGCGCTATCATACTGGGTGTATGGTCGGCTGTGTGCGATTTTGCGAGTGTGGTAAAATCGCATAACAGCAAAATCGCATAACAGCCGAGCATACACCCAGCAGCGCTGCTGATGCCTGAACGGTATGTGGAATGAAGTGGGCGGGCATCGGGAGGCCACTATGGCACGGGGCAAGCACTATGGGCAGTCTATCTGAAGTGTACCTGGCGTATAAGACGACCCCCCACTTGGAGGCATATTTTTTCAGGGCCAAAAAATCGTCTTATACGCCGACAAATACGGTAACTTCCTGTCAGTGTTTGGGATTTTAACTTAAAAAAATCTACTAGGAATTGTAATGAGAGAATGAAACATTTTAATTAGCTTTAGAAATAAATTGGCATCACAGCTGCAATTAATGCTTTCATTCAAATATTCAAATCATAGACTGTGTTTCCAAATAACAGACTATTTTCCTCATATGTTAGTCAACAGAAAGCGTAAGATTTAAACTGTTGTTTGAGTTTAAACTGTCTTTGTTTTATTCTGCCTTGAGGGCAGAGACTGATTTATTTATAAAGGTACCTAAAGTGCTTTGCACAATCCTTGACATATATAGTGCCTCCTTATCTATCGTCTATCTATCTATCTATATCTATCTATCTATCTGTCTATCTATCTACCTATCTATCATTTATCATCTATTGATCATCCACCCATCCATGCATCCATTTATTTCTAGCTCCAGCTCTATCTCTATCTTCATCTCTATCTTTACCTCTATCTCTATCTCCATATGGAATTTACATGTCCAAACATGTAGACAGTATGTACGATGAAAAGTTCATAGAATAGAAGTCAAGCAACCTGGATTACAATCTACCAGTCACAACTCTGTTAATAATTAATTATGTGATCTTAGACAAGTTATTCTATCTCCTTCTGCCTTATTTTCTTTATCTGTCAAATTTGGTTAATCATACCTGACTTGAATACTTAACCATTATATGGAAAGAAAAAAATGAAATAAATGTGCAAACGTTTTGAAAAGTGAAATGCATCATTTAAATGGAAGTATGATGGAATGCCTGTGCTTTGAGTAGCAGGCTATACAACTAGGCTACAAAAAATGTTAATTTCAAACAAAATGAATAGACTGAAGTTCATTCTCTGGAAGCTCAGCCCACATAGGCTAAGTTGCACAATCATCCTCTTACTTGTCAGCAGGGCTATTTTCAGCATTGAAAGAACCCTATAAATTCCTCACTTCCTCTCTTTCTCCACTTGCTGAATCAGCTTTTCTGAAAATATTTCCTCCAGTGTGTAATATTTTGAAGAAACTTTCATGAAAACTGTGCCCAGAGAGTGCTGATTCAGCACAGCAAGTGAGGTGACAGAGATGTATTTGGAACATTACATTGTCAGAAAGCTGTTCCCAAGAAGCCTACACAAATAAGAAGTTACCTGTTTGGCCAAAGGAAGCATATTGCTTACAAATCACTAGATATATTTTTGAATTTGGAGGCACGTGGCAGGTGGAGTATAAAGGTATCACCACGTGTTAAAAGGAGCATCCTGTGCATTCAATTAGTCCATATTTAATTTATGGCACAGAGTAATCATTTTTTCTTCTTATGCCTCCATATATATAATGCAATGGCTTCTAGAAAATATACTCTACAGTGTTATATGTCACCATGTCACAGGACATGAAGTAAGAAGTTACCCTTTTCTATTATGTATAAAAATAAATCCAAAGTATTCATAAGCATGACTGAAGACAAATAATTCTTTCTGGCTTAAAAAAAGTTGTTCTGCTGCAACTGCTTTATTCATACACCTGGAGTTTTGACTGGTAGAGCATTTTATTTGGTGATACTAATTTTCAGTTACACAGTGCTTTCCTGAATCTTGTTCACACTTAGCTGGCAAACACAGAAGGCATTTTAAAATATTATTTTCAAAGCTATCACATCATGACAGGAAAACACATGTGCTGGTAATAAGTGGTAAATTGGGGATGATGGTGTTGGGATGAAATCTGAATGACCTTCAAAAGAGCTTGTAAAAGCAAGTTACTTAAACTAATTAAACAACATAAGTAGATTACTTGCATTCTTACTGAGTACCACAGATATTTATATTTTTCAAAGCAAGTGAATAAAATGCAGTCCAGTTAATCATGAAAATGAATAAACAGATCAGTTATCTATCAGCATCAAACATGAACTTCCTTATTGTTAGCTGGTTAAAGAAAAAAATTATTCTAAAATCATATTTCCATGTCTCCCATTTCAAATGATTCATGTTTTCATGGCATGCAGGAAACAGACTTACTGAAAGTAATCTGAGGAAAATAAGGAAAAGCTTGAGGAGAGTAGAGTTAAATACTTTGCCAAATATATTTTAACATTCTTTGAATGTGTGTAGTATTTCTATCAGGTTGATTTTCATGCAAGCTTCAAAAGTCAGCCAATATTTAGAATCTGCCAGAGCCAATAGTGCATTTGATTGTCCATCATTACCTCTGTGTTCCCATCTGTCTGTGGAATCTAATGATTGTTCTGAAAGAGATCACAGCTGTTTTTCATCTTCATTTTCAGGCATACATTATTATTCAGACTTGTTATTATATATTTTCACTTCCTGAAGTTATAGAAGCAACTTAGATGGAGTCATTTCCAGCTGCAAATGCAGGCAGTTCTTCTTCCTTCTGAGGCAGAGTTGGATGTTGTGATGCTATACCCAAGGTCATATTTTGACAAGTGGCTTATAGATAGGCTGTTTTTTACCTTCCTACCTTATTTTTCATTACTTATCTTCTCACCCGTCCCTACTATCAATCCTGGCTTTCTAAACTAAGCACCTTTCCCAGATCTATACCTTTGCTCTGCTATAATCTCTCATTAGAATCTTATAATCCTATAAAATTTACCCATTTCTCCCCACCTATAATTATGGCATAGGATCTTGGAATTAATCAATTAGAAATTTTATTCATACGAGCAATGGGTTCATGCATTACACATTCCAGGAATATTATATTCAAACAAGAATTCTCCAACCAGATGGGAAGGGGGAAGGGGATGGTAGATTAGGTTAAAGAGGATCAAATATATGGTGATGGAAAGAACACTGACTCTGGGTGGTGAACACACAATGTTTTATATAGATGATATATTGCAGAATTGTATACCTGAAATCTATGTAACTTTGGTAACAATTTTCACCCCAATAAAATTTAATTAAACAAACAAAAATGTTTAAAAAAAGAATTCTCCAATGGAATTACTCCTTAATCACAGAATCTTTAGCCTCATTGCCAAATGTGGATGATTACACCATTCAGAAAGCAAATGTCCCTAAGAGACAAGTTGGGTGAATCTTCTTACTAGCAAGAGAAATAGTTTTTCACAAAGCGTTACTGGGTGCTAAGGATTTATGACTTCAATATCAGAATGTAAAAGAAAACTTAGAACAAGTGCCTTATTTAACAAATAAACTAATTTTCTAATGGAGAAGTTTATCTGCTGCTTCATTATTACCCCAGATTAAATGATATCACAATAGTTCTAACAGAATAAATTATGTGAGAACCTCAAAGACTACTGATATCTTCTCTTGAGCACTGACCTCACCCGACTACAAAAATGTGTTTGTTTGTTTGTTTGTTCGTTTTTTAACTACCATGATAATGACATTTTAATCCTAATAAGAAGGAGAATGGACTCTGGGTGGTGAGCACACAATGTGATATATAGATGATATGGTATAGAAATGCACACTTGACACCTATGCAATTTTACTAACCATTGTCACCCCCAATAAATTTAATTTAAAAAAAGCTTCTTGATATGCACTTTTTTCCCCCACTTTTATAAATATGTCCTATGTTCTACTGTTTTTCATTTTTTTAATTAAATTTATTGGGGTTACAATGGTTAGTAAAATTACATAAGTTTCAAGTGTACAATTCTATAATACATAACCTATATATCACATTGTTTGCTTACAACTCAGAGTCAGTTCTCCCTCCAACACCATATATTTGACCCATTTTACACTCTTCTACCATCTTCTCTTCCCCCTTACCCTCTGGTAACCACTGAACTGTTGTTTGTGCCTATGACTTTTTGTTTTTTTATTTGTTTGTCTTGTTCCCTTGTTGCCTTCAGTTTTATATCCCATACATGAGTGAAGTCATATGGTTCTTGACTTTTTCTGTCTGGCTTATTTCACTTAGGATTATAATCTCAAGATTCATCCATGTTGTCACAAATGGCAGAATTTCATCTTTTATTATGGCAGAGTAATATTCCATTGTGTATATAAGACACATATTTATTATCCAATCATCTATCAAAGGACATTTTGGTTGTTTCCATGTCTTGCCCACCATAAATAATGCTGTGATGAACATTGGAGTACATACATCTTTATGGATAAATGTTTTCAGATTTTTGGATAGAAAGGAGAGGAATTGTTGGGTCATATGGTAATTCTATTCTTAACTTTTTGAGGAACATTCATACTGTTTTCTATAGCAGATGTATCAATTTATATTCCCACCAACGTGTATGAGTGTTCCTTTCTCCACAGCATTTCAGCACTTGTTATTATTTGCCTTGCTGATGATAGCCATTCAAACAGGTGTGAGGTGATATCTCATTGTGGTTCTGATTTGCATTTCCTTAAAAGCTAGTGAAGTTGAACTTTTTTTCATGTATCTGTTGCCAGTTTGTATGTCCTATTGGGATAAATTTGTGTTCAGGTCCACTGACCATTTTTTAATTGGATTGTTTGTCTTTTTGTTGTTGAGTTGTATGTATTCTTTATATATTTTGGATATTAGACCCTTATTGGAGGGGTTGCTTGCAAATATCTTCTTCCATTCAATTGGCTGCCTCTTTATTTTTTTGATAGTTTCTTTTGCTGTGCAGAGCCTTTTTAGATATTCTGTGTTGATGGGCTGGAAGACTCAATATAGTTAAAATGTCTATATTACCCAAAGCACTATACAGATTTAGTGCAATTACCATCAAAATCCCAATGACATTTTTTAAATAAATAGAACAAAAAATAATCAAATTCATGTGGAATTTCAGAAGACCTCAGATAGCAAAAGCAATCCTGAGAAAAAAGAACAAAGCTGAAGGTGTTATACTCCCTGACTTCAGCTTGTACTACAGAGCAACAATAATCAAAACAGCATGGCATTGTCAGAAAAACAGACACACAGACCAATGAAATAGAATTGAAAACCCAGAAATAAACCCACATAAATATTGACAGATATTTTTTGACAAAGGAGCCAAAAACATACAATGAAGAAAAGAAAGCCTCTTCAATAAATGGTGCTGGTAAAATTGGAAAGCCACATGCAAAAGAATGAAACTGCACTGCTGTCTGTCACCATGTACAAAAATTAACTCAAATGGATCAAAGACCTAAACATAATACCTGAAATAATCAACTGAATAAGAGGAAGCATAGGTACTAAACTTATGGACCTTGGCTTCAAAGGGTATTTTATTAATTTGACCTCAAAAGCATGTAAATAAAAAGCTACAACAAATAATGGGACTATATCAAACTAAAAGGCTTTTTTTTAAGGTGGGTATAAGAGTAGGTACCTTACTTTCTGATTTAAGAAAACTCAGCAGACATGGCTTTAGGTTTCTATGATACTTCCAGATTAGGAGATGATCTGGGAAGTACAGTTTGATTGTTAAAATATTGCAATTTTATGACAGTTAGTGTATAATGAAACTACAATTTAAATTCATTATTTTTTTCTAACGACATATAGTCACCATAAATACAGTGTTAAAATCTATTTTTCACATCTGAGCTAAATTTTTGTGGGATTTTGGTCTGTTAGTGGTTAGTAATTTTTAGAGGCATCAGAGGAGGTAGTATGAGACAGGTGGTGAGACATGCTAGGTGGTAAAGTGGAAAGCATTTTGGGTTTGAACTTAGACAAACTCTTGCTCAAATCTTGGCTGATGTATTTTCTAGGTGTTTGAAATGGGGCAATATTGTCCATTTCTGAGCATGTTTCCTTTTTTTAAATAAGAGGAGTAGTGACAACCAAATGGTAACATTTTTATGTGCATTAAATTGGAAAATATATTAAATATTTGTAATAGAGTGTGATTGATGTATAATGGCTACTCACAATATAATCATTACTTTTTTTCTCCTCATCTTCATTTCTATGAGCTTACTCAAGCTAAGGATTCTCAAGTCATGATCTGAGAGCTTTAGGATCATGACATGATATGATTAATACACTTTAACTCTAATAATAGCCAAACACAAAGTACAGAATTATTTACAATAGGTTTTTAGGCAAATACAGTGAAGATCATGTTAGCTTGGGGTGGGTGGAGAGAGAGTAGAGGGCATTTAAAATCTCAAGTGTTTCCTAAATGTTGTATCCTTGCTGTTGTCTGCAGAGTATATTAACACCTTATTAATCTGACATTGCACTGACCTTAAAGAAATGAATCACATGGGTTGGAGGAACAGAAGGTAAGGTATAACAAAAGTGTGGCCTAGTGATAATTTGGTTCAAGACAGAGGCTCAGGGTGCTTAGATAAACCACAATGAGAGAGCAATCAAATAAAAGCATAGTTCTAACACTTTCAAGGTAATTCAGGGTTACAAAATTGATTTCACCTTTTAGCCATAGACTCTTTTATAGCCCCATTCTATTTAAAGATATTAGTTTCCTGAGATGAGGTTTTTGGGTTAATCCTCCCTCATTAACTGTCTATGGTGTTTTTAAAAAAGATATCAGACTATAGCAGCTTTCCTGTGGTGGTGGATCAAACTTGGATTGATGTAGGTACTACTTCCTTCAAGGGATATTTCAGCCATTGGTGAGGTGACACAGCCTTGAAGCCAGTTTCTGAAAGATTATAACCAACTGTTACCTACTGAGGAAATGAGCTCCAAAGGAAGTCCTTATTCTGCACTTCTCATCTGCAGAAACCAGTTTGTCTTTTTACATGGATTGTGTCCCCTTTCAGTGAGGTTTGTGTATGTATTATATGTGTCTGCATATATATATATATATATATATATATATATATATATATATATAATAGGGCATTTAATGCAGGCAATTGTTGGAAATATTGAAATGTGACTAAAATCTATCCCTCACACTTAGGTACTATATCTTACATTCATCTTTCATCATCCTCAATATATCTGGAAGCCCTCATTGTTTAATGAGCATTCTGATGAGACACAGGCTAATAGACTATACTGAGATAGATTCTAGCCTTGGATTAAAAAAAATCAATCTCCCTCTAAAATCTATAGCGTTCAGATCAATAGTGCACCTACATGTGAGGATTAATAATAATGCAACTTTTCTTTCTGTAATTTCACAAGCTGCTAAAATGCTTTCAGGACAGAAATATAATTATTTTAATGTTGAAATATAAAAATATTAATTTACTTTTAATTTTAAAAGTAGTTTACCATGTTGCTGATGAATGGATTGGCTATTTAAATTTTATCAAAACTCAAGCAAGATGAGCGTAGGAATAAAGTCCCAGGCCTTAATATGAATTAATTTGAAAAGTTTGTTTCACTTCCTATTCAGGGTCCCATTGCAGCTTCAACCTTTGTCATAAGATTAGATTGATTTACAAGTAATGCTAGTCCTCAGGGTGATTCCCAAGAGTTAAAGCTGAGCATAGTACTTCAATAAACTCCTATCACAAGATATTTTATTATGATTCTAAGTGTCCTTCAGTGCATGGTAATTCAGATATAAAAAAAATTAAAGGCAATTAAAGTCCATTATACTAAGGATTACTTTGTGCTAATGATACATAGATTGCTTGTCTCAAAAATGAATTCCCTCTAAAGTTATCCAGGAAGAAAGCTGAAGGAGGTGGCTAGGAGGAAAAAAAAATATATATATATATATATATATATATATATATATATATATATATATATATATATATCAGATAGTGATAGAGAAAACATTGACAATTTCTTAGAATACAAGAAAAAAATCACATCAGTTTTCACTGATGACATCTCAAATTGTTTTTCACTAATGGTCTGAATCAAAGGCATCCTGACATCCAGAGTAAAATAGATTCAGATAAATTCATTTTCTCCCTCTGGAGTGCTTAACTTGGAAGGTGACCTAAATATAATTAAGACCACCTATCTCCCTCTCTCAAGGGTCTGGAGCTAAGCCATACCTAGGTAGCCTATAAGAACAAATTCATTGCTCAAGAGTTTGACCTCTGAGCAACAGCTCGATTCCTGGTCTGAGCTGAGCAGCCGCTGAGCTGCCAACAGGTGGCAGGATGGCTCAGCTTAAAAAAAAAAAAAGAATAAATTCATGTGTTGTTAAAAAACTTTTATTGAAAACTTACCTGTTTCAAATCCTATGTTAAAAGCATTGTAGTGTGTCACTTAAGAGGGTGAGCTCTCCAGGCAAGATAGCAGAGTAGATAAATGCTATGCTTGCCTCCTCCTATAGCCACATTAAAATTACAACTAAATTATAGAACAATCAAACTAGAGAACCCTGGGAAGACTATCTGAACAGAACTCCTGTAGCTAAGGACATAAGGAATGGGCTACATCTAGACTGGTAGAGAAGCAGAGATATAAAACGGGCTGGTCCCATACCCATGTTTGGAAGTTGAATGTCAGGAGGGATATCTCAGATGAGCAAGTACTCCCTGAGGAGCAAGAGGCCCCAGCACCACATCTGTCTCCCCAGCCTAGGATTCTGGTGTTCATAAAAGGAGTCACCAGAACAGAAAACCAGCAGAGATTCCATCCAACTGAATGAGAAGGAAAGCTGCTTCAAATCCAGACATCCTTTTAAAGAGGCTATGCACAAACTCACTCATTTGCAGCCACTCACCCTGAACTTGAGCAAAGGGACAGCAACTGTGGAGGCACCAGAAACATACAGGAAAAGACTGAGTTGTGTGGCTTCAGGATGCAGGCTAGAATGGCAGCCATCACTGTCCCTGTTTTGAGCCCTCCTCCTGTGTAACCTACAGACAAGCATGATCTTTCCTGCGTTGAGCCATCCACCCACACACAGTCAAATCTGGAACTGCATCGGCCTGGTGAACTTTGCTCACTTCACCCTGGTGGTTCCCTGGGATCCCACCCCACCCAACTCGAACACTACTGGAGACACCTTCAGTGGTGGCCAACCAGCCAAAACCCACACTGCAGTCTTTCTTGGATAACCCTCAATAATCTGTGGTTCTGAGGTAGGTGGCAGCTGGCCATGGTGTGCTCTGAAATTTTTCAGAGTGACCTAAAGCTCAGCACTGGTGCCAAGCCTGAATTTGCATTAAACTGAAGAATACCAGTTGCCCCACATTGGTGACTCCCTGGGACTCTGCCTCACCCAAATCACAATCCACCCAAGGCAGTGGCACATTAAGCAGGAGGCTCTTTCACCAGCAAAAGGTGAGCCTCATGCAACAGAAGAGGTACTTTTAGTGGTGGACAACCAGTCCCAACCTGTGCTGCAATCTTTCTTAGACAACTCTCAAGGGTCTGTAGGCTGAAGGCAGGAAGCCACTGTTTTTGGTGTGCTCTGAGAGTTTTGTGAGGGGACCCTGGCTAAGCCTTGATACCAAACCTAAATCTGCACTTACCTGAACACCCCTCGTCCCACCATGGTAACTACCTAGAACCTCACCACACCCAACTCGGAAACTACCTGAGGCTCTTTCAGTATCTGAGCCTTTTGGGTAGTTGAGAGGTGGCATCAGGTCTTGGGGTACCCTGGGCCTTTTGCTGAGCTGTCCCATGACAGGTACTTGTGAGAGCCAGCCTTGAAGCTCAGCATGGCTTCTTCCACATGATTCCAGGTTCAGGACAGGCAATAAATCACAGATATCTTGTTACTCCTTCCAGGAAGCCATGAGCTAATCACAGGCAGTGACTGTCCTTGGCCTGCACAGGAGCCCCTCCCAAGAGGCCCCAGAAAGACACACCCAGAGCCTGGCTTCAGATGACAACAGAACACCACCTGATTAGCCCCACAAGTGGCACACCCAAAGGTTGTTCTCAACAGGGACAAAATCCCCTTGGGGAGAATCATATTCTGTGAGTTGAGCACCCACACAGCAGCTCACACACTGTGGACATAGCTAATTCTCACAGTCAGTAGGCTTGAGAGTCATTCCCACCTACTGACATGCCAACAGAAGTCAAGGTTCAACTCCAGCATAAGGGCACACAAAATCCACATTAAAAACACTCCTGCAACACATGGAATAGTGAATCAAGGAGACTGCCACAGGGCCCTAAAGACATCTACAACTAAGGCCACCAGGGAACAACCGAAAGATGTAGCAGGTCTACCTAATACATAAAAATGGACACAGAGAGGCAACCAAAATAAGGAAACAAAAAAGCACGTCCCAAATGAAAGAATATGAGAAAACTCCAGAAAAAGAAGTAAATGAAATGGAGGCATGCAAACTACCAGAGACAGAGTTCAAAACAGTTATAAGGATGCTCAAGGAACTCATTGAGAACTTCAGCAAAATATAGTAACCATGAATAGGGACATAGAGCAATAAAAATATTACTCAGAAATGAAGAATACACTAGAATAAATCACCAGCAGATTAGATAAAGCCAATGATCAAATCACTGATTTTGGAGGACAAGGAAGCAGAAACCACCCAATCACAACAACTAAAAAAAAAGAGTTTAAAAAAATGAGGATACTTTAAGAAAAGTTCTGGGACAACATAAAACATAACAACATTCTCATCATATGAGTACCAGAAGGATAAAAGAGAGCAAGAACTCAAGAACCTACATATTTGTTTTTCCTTTTTCTGCATTCACAATTTTATTAAGATTTTTATTTTTATTTCATTAAAGTTGATTATTAAAGTTTACTGGGGTGACAATTGTTAGTAAAGTTACATAGATTTCAGGTGTACAATTCTGTAATACATCATCTATATATCACATTGTGTATTCACCACACAAAGTCAGTTCTTTTTCCATCACCATATATTTAATCCCCTTTACCTTCATCTACAACCCCTCTTCCCCCTTACCCTCTGGTAACCACAAAACTGTTGTCCGTGTTTTTGAGTTTTTGTTTCTTCATTTGTGTCTCTTGTTCTTTTGCTGTTTTCCGTTTTATATACCACATATTAATGAAATCTTATGGTTCTCAACTTTTTCTGTCTGACTTATTTCACTTAGCATAATAATCTCAAGATCCATACATGATTTATTAAAATATAGCTCACATACAATATTATTCTAGTTTCAGGTGTACACTATAGTTATTCAACATTAATATACCAACAATATTTGTATACAAAAAAAAGTGATCACCATGATAAGTCCAGAAACCATCTGACACTGTACCATGCTATCACAATATTATTGACTATCTTCCTTATACTCTACATCACATGCCCAAGACTTATTTGTTTTATAACTGTAAATTTGAACCTCTTAATGCCATTCACTTCCCCCCCTTTTTGAATTTTCCAATTACAGTTGCATTCAATATTATTTTATAATAATTTCAGGTGTACAACATAGTAGTTAGACATTATATAATTTAAGAAGTGATGCCCCTGCCTAGCCTAGTGTCCACCTGGCACTATACATAGTTATTAGCATATTGTTAACCATATTTCCTATGCTTTACTTTACATCCCCTTGAATATTTTGTTATTACGATTGTGTAATTCTTAATCACTTCACATATTTTAACCATCCCCCAACCACCTCCCATCTATTAGTCTGATAAATCTAGTACCCATCTGACACAACACATAGTTATTATAATATTATTGACTATATTCTTTATCCGTACCCTACATCCCCACTAGAACGTAACAACCGATTTGTACTTCTTAATCCCGTCCCCTTTCTTAGCCACTCCCCAACCCCCCTCCCTTCTGGCAACCATCAAAATGTTCTTTGTATCTAAGGTTTTTTTCTTTTTGTTGTTGTTGTTTATTTCTTTTGTTCTTTAGATTCCAAATATAAGTGAAATCACGTTGTATATCTCTTAGTCTGACATACTGCACTCAGCACACTACCCTCCAGGTCAATCCATCTGACTGCAGATGGCAAGGACTCATTCCATTCCATGACATTTGTCTTTCTCTGTCTGACTAACTACACTCAGTATAATATTCTGTAGGTTCATCCATGTTGTTACAGATCGCAAGATGTCATTATTTTTTATGGTTGAGTAATAATTCCATTCTATATTTGTAGTACCTCATCTTTATCCATTCATCTATGGATGGATACCCAGGTTGTCTCTCTGTCTTGCTCATTGAAACAATACTGTAATGAACATATGGATGCACAGGAGCCGTTAAAGTAGTGTTTTGGGTTTCTTCAGATAAAAACCAGAAATGGGATAACTGGGGATTTTCTTTGTCTCTTGTTATAGCCTTCCTTTTAAAGTGTATTTTGTCTGGTATAACTATTTCTAACCCCCCATTTTTTCTTCCTCTGTTTCATTTATTTCCACTCTGATCTTAATTATTTTCTTCTTTATACTCACTTTGGGTTTATTTTGCTGTTTTTTTTTCCAGGTGTAAAGATAGACTGATGATTTGAGATTTTTCTTTTTTCTTTGGGTAGACCTGTATTGTTAAAAATTTCCCTCTTAAGACAGCTTTTGCTGTTTCCCATAGATTTGGGGTCATTCTGTACTAATTTTCATTTGTCTCAAGGTACCTTTTGATTTCTTCCTTGATCTCATTGTTGACCCATTCATTATTTAGTAGCATGTTATTTAGTCTCCATCTATTTGTGTGATTTTCAGTTTTTTTCTTGTAATTATTTCTAGTTTCATAACACTGCTGTCAGAGAAGATACTTGATATGATTTCAACATTCTTAAATTTACTGACTTATTTTTTGGCCTAACATGTGGCATATGTTGAAAAATTTTTCATGTGCACTTGAAAAGAAACTATATTCTTCTGTTATGGGGTAAAAAGCTCTAAAAATATCAATTTAATCCATCTGGTCTGGTATGTCATTTAAGGTCGCTGTTTCTGTGTTGATTTTCTGTCCAGAGGATTTGTCCATTTGTGTCAGTGTGGTGTTAAAGTCCTTACTATGATTGTGTTACTGTCAATTTCAGCCTTTATGTTGGTCAATATTTTTTACATATACATATACATATATATATATATATATATATATATATATATATAGAGAGAGAGAGAGAGAGAGAGAGAGAGAGAGAGAGAGAGAGAGAGTGCTCCTATGAGGATCGCATAGGTGTTTTCTAGGGTTATATACTCTTGTTAGATTGACCCCCATATCATTATGTAATATCCTTCTTTGTCTCTCATTATAGTCTTCATTTTAAGTATATTTTGTCTAATATAAGTATTGCTCCTCCAGCATTTTTCTCATTTCCATTTGCATGAAATATCATTTTCCATCCCCTTACTTAGAGTCTGTGTGTGCCTCTTGATTTGTAATGGGTCTCTTGTAGACAACACAAAAATGGGTTTATTTATTATCCACTCAGCTACCCTATGTCTTTTGATTGGAGCATTTAATTCATTTACATTTAAAATGATTATTAATAGGTAGGTAGTTATTGAAATTTTATTATTCATATTTTTTACCTTAGTTAGTTTGTTTTCTCCTCTCTTCTGCTTAAAGAGGTCCTTTTAGCATTTCTTGTAATACTGGCATGGTGGTAATGAATTATTTAGCTTTTTCTTATCTAGGAAGCTCTTTATCTGTTCTTCAATTTTAAATGACAGCCTTGTTGGGTAGAGCAGTCTTGATTGTAGACCTTTGCTCTCCACCACTTTGAATATTTCTTGCCACTCCCTTCTGGTGTGCAATGTTTCTGCTGAGAAATCAGCTGATAATCTTATGGGAGCTCCCTTGTAAGTAATAGTTTTCTTTCTTTTGCTGCTTTTAGGATTCTTTATTTTTGTTTAACCTTTGCCATTTTAACTATGATGTGTCTTGGTGTGGGTCTGTTTAAGTTCATCTTGTTTGGCACTGTCTGTACTTTCTGGGCTTGTATGTCAATTTCCTTTATCAGGTTGGGGAAGTATTTGATCATTATTTCTTCAAATAGGTTCTCCAAACCTTGCTCCCTCTCTTGTCTATCTGGTACTCCTATGATGTAAATGTTGTTATGTTTGACCTTCTCCAACAAGTACTTTAAACTATTTTCATGTTTTGACTTCTTGTTTTTTTTGTTGTTGTTGTTGTGATTTAGTGTTTTCTCTTACTTTGTCATTAAAATTGCTGATTTGATCCTCTGCTTCATCAAATCTGCTGTTGATTCCTTCTAGTGTATTCTTCATTTCAGTTATTGTATTCTTTACTTCTGCCTTGTTCCTTTTTATGGTTTCTATGTCTTTGTTTATGGTTGCTATATCTTTGTTGAAATTCTCACTAAGTTCTTTAAGCAGTCTTATAATTAGTGTTTTAAACTCTGTCTCTGGTACATTGGTTGCCTCCATTTCACTTAGCTCCATTTTTGGAGGTTTCTCCTGTTCTTTTATTTGGAACATGTTTTTTTGTTTACTGATTCTGGCTGCCACTTTGTGTTTGCTTTTATGTATTAGGTTGATCTCTTGTATCTCTTAGTCTTTTCTGGGTGTCTTTATGTAGTATGTGTGCTGTACAGTCCAACTGTGCAGTCTCCCTAATCTCCTGGGTGTGTGTTCCAGGAGTGTCCCCTGTGTGTTGTGTGTGCTCTCCTGTTTTAGTTGAGCCTTTATAGTTTTTGTCACATCAGTGGGTGTCATTGAACCCCAGGCTGACTAACTGTGAAGATTGCCTACACCCACAGTGTATGAGCTTCTGTCTGTAGGCTGACCCTTCAGAGATAGCTTCACCCCTGTGGGCTCTTGTGCCTGCTGCAACCCTCTTTTGGGTGTGCCACTTGTGGGGCTAACCAGGTAGTGCTCTGGTGTGGTCTGAATATGGCCTCTGGGTTTGTTTATTCTGGTGTTTCTTGGGAGGGGCTCCCATATAATACAATTTCAGTTTTGCCTGTTACTAGCCCTTGGCTATGTGGTAATAGCCTCAAAGCTATATGTAATTGGCATCTCCTTGTGCTGGTCCTAGAGGCATGTGTGGGGGGCCTTGCTGTGAAATGAGGCTGGCTGCTCAAATTAGTGGACCTGAGACAGCTTAACAAAAGTCCCAGAGCCCCCTAGGTCTATGGCCACCTGCCCATAAGGCCCAGCCATTGAAAGACCCTCCTTGGGTGCATGTGCTGGGCAGGTTGACCTGGTGTTGAGAATGCCCTCAGAGATGCAACACTAGCTGGGTGGGGTGGAGTTAAAGGGAGTCACTAGACATGACTGATGGTTTTTACAATGTTAATGTAGATCCCATTCTTATGCCACCTTGTACAACACCCCAAGAACACTACAGCCAGCCACTGCCTCAGACTTGCAAATTCCTGAGGGCTGCCCCCGAGTGGCTGCAGCACTCTTTTGGGGTCACTGTCAACCACTAAAGTCTCCCCAGGCTGTTGCAGATTGTCCACTTCTGTAAAAGGCTTCTGGAGCTTGTGGGGTGAGGCCAGCCACCCAGGAGCTCAGAGTGCCCATGGTAATGTATCTCTAGGTGGGTAAGGCAGGGCTCCAGGGAGCTAAGTGATGTGTTAGTGGCTTCTACAAAGTCAATGCAGTCTCTGTTCCTGCATCATTGCTGGGCCTGTGACCATCCTGCATAAATACCCTAAGAACACTATGGCCAGCTACCACCCATCTCAGATCAGCCACTGCTCAGCTATGCTGTGGCACATGTCTTAGGTTAACACCCATCAGCAAACATTTCTTGGGCCATTACCAGCCCTCTACCAGTTTTAAAAGTCTTCAATGGCCAGTAGGGTGGGACTAACACCCTAGTAGTCAAGAGTTGCCCAGGTGACATGGCACCAGGAGCTCAGGGTGCCCCTGACATCACAGCTCTAGGTGGGCGGGGCAGGCCCCAATGCACCACAGGATGTGGTCAGTGGCCCCTACCAAGTCAGAGCAGCATGCACTCCTGCATCGGCAACCAGCCTACACAAATTCGCCAGGAAATCCCCAGCCGAATCACGCAGGCACACAATTCACGGCCCTACACTCCCAGGAAAACTCCCTGTCTCAGCCTGTTCCAATCAGCTGCTCGCAGATCAGGCCGAGCAGCCCGACAGCCAATTGCCACCCTGGCAACTTTGCACATGCAGTGCGGAGAGCGGGGACCTAAGGCGAGACACGCACTCCCGGGTCTCAATAAGCAGCCTGTTGGAGTCAGAATGCTCCTGCCAGGCATTTCCCTGGCTACACAGCGCAAGCAGTGTGGAGAGTGGAGATCCAAGGCTGTGTGTGCATGCATGCATACACGCAGTCCTGCAACAATTTCACCAGATCAATGTGGTCCCAGACCTGAGCCTCTGTGGGAGGGCCCAGCCCTGATAAAATGGTGCCCTCCTGTGCAGTACTCATGTGCAAGCTCCACACCAGGGGGAAAATGGTCCAAAAACCTCCAACTTCTGTGCCAAAGGCGCTCAATTCAGTCCTTCCCGCAGGCTCCTGGGACCCACTTACACAGCTACTCCTTCCACCAGGAACCGGGTGAGTGCTCACCAGCGAGCGAGTCAGTTTGCTGGCTCCACTCGTTCTCCAGCTGCCCTCAGCCTTACCGAGTTGAAAAAAGAGAGTCCTCACTAATTTGTTCTTCCAGCTATTGTAGAACTCCTCTTCCTGGCAAAGTAACTCTGGGCTTGTGAGCACGGTGTGGGGCCGGAGGGTCTCTCCCCCAACCAGAGAAGCCTCCCCACCGCTGAGATGTCCTTCACGGGTTTTCACCCTCTCTCTTCTCCACCCCTCCTACCAGACTCAACATGGCCTCCTCTTTAAGTCGTTTGTTTAGAGGTTCTGTTCATCTAGTCTTCAGGGAACTTCCAAGGTTGAATATCTTATAAATTATTTGTAATTTTGGTGTGATCCTGGGAGGCAGTCGGCACAGCCTATGTCTATTCCGCCATCTTACCGGAAGTCTCTACCAAAATTTATTTATCCAATTGTGTATTGATGGGGAGTTCAGTTGCTTCCATATCTTGGGTATTGTGAATATTGCTGCAGTGAATATAGGGGGTGCATATATCTTTTTGAATTATTCTTTGGGGTTTATTTGGATAAATACCCCAGGTGTGGAATTACTGGGTCATATGGTAGTTCCATTTTTAATTTTCTGAGGAACCTCAACACTGTTTTCCATAGTGGCTGCACCAATTTGCAATCCCACTAACAGTGTACAAGGGTTCCCCTTTCTCCACATATTCACCAACTCTTGCTTGTTATTTGTTGATTTATTGATGATGGACATTTTGACTGGTTTAAAGTGATATGTCTTTGAGTTTTTTATTTGTATTTCTCTGATGATTAGTGACACTGAACATGTTTCCATATGTCTATTGGCCATCTGTATGTCCTTTTTTGAAAAATGTCCATTCAAGACCTCTGCCAATTTTTAATTTGATTTTTTTTGGTATTGAGATGGATGAGTTTTTTAATGTAAATTTTGGATATTAACTCCTCATCAGGTGTATCATTGATGAATATCTTGTCCCATTCAGTAGGATGTCTTTTCATTTTGTTGATTTCTTTTGCTGAGAAAAACCTTTTTAGTTTGATGTAGTCCCATTTGCTCATTTTTTAAATTTTGTTTTCTTTGCCTGAGGAGATATATCAGTAGAAATATTACTGAAGGTAATTTCTGAGGTGTTTTCATATAGGAATTTTATGGTAAGACTTAAATGGTCTTACATTTAAGTCTTAAATCCATTTTGAGTTTATTTTTGTATATGGCATAAGAATGCAGTCCAGTTTCATTTTTTTGCGTGTACCTTTAGAGTTTTCCCAGCACAGTTTATTGAATAAACTGTCTGTACTCCAATATACTTGCTTTTTCTTGTTACAGACTAAATGAAAATATAAGCACTCATTTTTTTTTCTGGGCTCTCTATCTCATTCCATTGAACTATGTGCCTGTTTTTTATAAAAATAGCATGCTGTTTTGATTTTTATGACCTTGAAGTTTAGTTTGATATTAAGTCATGTGATAGCTCCAGCTTTGTTCTTTCTCAGAATTATCATGGCTATTCGGGTCTTTTATGGTTTCATATAAATTTTAGGATTATTTGTCCTATTTCTGTGAAAAATCCCAATGGTATTTTGATAGGGATTGCATTGAATTTATAGATTGCTTGGAGTTGTGTGGACATTTATACTATATTAATTATTTCTCTCCATGAGCATGGTGTATGGCTCCATTTATTTGTATCTTCTTTATTTTTTCTCTTCAATTTCTTATAATTTTCTGAGTACAAGTCTTTTACTTTCTTGGTTAAAATTATTGCAGGTATTTTTTTTTAATTTATATGCAGTTTCTTATTTCTTTTTTTTTTATTGGGGAATTGGGAGGATGGGAACAGTGCTGGGGAATTGGGGGAAAGGGAACAGACAAGTTGCTGTTGTTTTGTTCTTCAGTCTAGTTGTGGAGGACGTTGCTTCACTGGCCCAAGTTGGCACCATCATTGCGCTCTTCCCGGGTGAGGCAGATCAGTCGCCGGCTTCTGGATGCCGCTCACTGCGGCTGCTGGCCGCTCACGCTGGCTGCTGGCTGTATACAGTAGCCCATGGCAACCCACTGCCACAGGGGCTGCAGCCTACGCCGTCGCTGGCGACTCACAGCAGCCCAGCTCCAGGTTGAGCTGTTGTTCAGCATCTTAGCTGTGGAGGGCAGTGTCACTGGCCCTCCTATGTGGAATCTGAACCGGAGCCCTCTGGCATCCCAAGCCAGTTCTTAACCATCGCGCCACTTGGCTGGCACCTCCAGGTATTTTTTATGTAATTGTAAATGAAATTGTTTTTTTAATTTCTCTTTCTGATAGTTCATTATTGATGTTTATACACCAATACAACTAATTACTGAATATTAATTTTGTATCCTGCTTTCCTAAATTCATTTATCAATTCTAATAGTTTTCTAGTGGAATCTTTTGAGTTCTCTCTATATAGTATACTGTAATCTGTAAATATTGGGGTGTCAGAAAAGTCTTGACGCATTTTTGCAGTGAAAAACATAGAAAAAATATGTCATAACTTTTCCGACAACCCAATAATAACAATTTTCCTTCCTCCTTTCCAACTTGGATGTCTTGTATTTTATTTTTCTTGTCTGATTGCTGAAGCTACAACTTCCTGTACTATGTCGAATAAAGTGGTGAAAGTGAACACTTGTTCATGATTTTAAGGGGATTGCATTTAGCTTTTCCTCATTGAGTATAATACTGGATATGGATTTGTCATATATGGGCTTTATTATGTTAAGATATGTTACATCTATTTCCACATTTCTGAAAGTTTTTATCATAAATTGATGCTGAATTTTGTCAAATGCTTTTTATGCAGCTATTGATATGATTATATGATTTTTATTTTTAATTTTGTTTATGTAGTATATCACATTATTTGATTTATGGATATTGAAACAATCCTGCATACAAAGAATGAATTGCACTTAATCTTGGTGTATGATCTTTTTAAAGTATTGCTGAATTCAATTTGCTAATATTTTGTTGTAGATTATGCATTTATGTTCATCAGAGATATTGGCTTATAGGTTTTTTGTTTGTTTGTTTGTTTGTTTGTTTTTTACTGTCTTTGTCTGGTTTTGGAATCAGGGTAATCATGGCTTCATAAAATGACCTTGGGAGATTTCTCTCCTCTTGAATTTTTTGGAATAGTTTGAAAAGAATAGGTGTTGATTTCTTTTTTTTTTTAATATTAGGTACAATTCACCTGTGAATCTATTGGGTCCAGGACTTCTGTTTGTTGGGAGCTTTTTGATTAGTGATTCTATTTCATTTGTAGTAATCATTTGGTTGAGATTTTCTGTTACTTCTTGGTTCAGCCTTGAAAAATTGTAAGGTTCTAAGAATTTATCCATTTTTTCCAGACTGTCAAATTTGTTGGCATATAATTGCTCAAAGTTTCTATGTATTTATTTATTTACTTATTTATTTATTTTGTATTTCTGTGCTGTCTGTTGTCACTTATCTTTCATTTCTGATGTTATTTATTTGGGTCCTTTATCTTTTTTTCTTGATAAGTTTGATTAAACATATGTCAATTTTGTTTATCTTTTCAACAAACCAGCTCTTACTTTCAATGATCTTTTGTATTTTTTTATCCTCTATTTCATTTATTTCTGCTCCAATTTTTATAATTTACTTTCTTGTACTCACTTTGGGCTTTGTTTGCTGATTTTCCCCCCAGTTATCTTAGGTATAAAATTCTACTGTTCAATTGAGATTTTCCTTGTTTTTTCCGGTAGGCCTGCATTGTTATGAATTTCCATTTTTTGATGGATTTCTATGTGTGCCATAAATTTGGGGGCATTTTGTTTTCTTTTTTTTAAAGATTTTATTGGGGAATTGGGGGAGGGGAACAGCACTGGGGAATCGGGAGAAGGGGAACAGACAATTTGCTGTCCTTTTGTTCTTCAGTCTAGTTGTGGAGGACATTACTTCACTGGCCCATGTTGGTATTATCACTGCGTTCTTCCAGGGTGAGGCAGATCGGTCGCCGGCCTCTGGACGGCTACTCACAGCGGCTCTTGGCAGCTCACAACAGCTGCCAGCTGCTCACTCTGGTTGCCGGCCACACACAGTAGCTTATGGCAGCCCACTGCAGAAGGGGCTGCAGCCTACGCCATCACCGGGCGACTCACGGGCAGCCAAGCTCCAGGTCGAGCTCTTGTTCACCATCTTAGCTGTAGAGGGCAGTGTTACTGGGCCCCCATGTGGGATCCAAACTGGGGCCCTGATGCTCAGAGCTGGTGTCCCAAGGCAGCTCTTAACCAACATGCCACTCAGCTGGCCCTGTTTTCATTTTTATTTGTCTTGTTTTATTTTTATTTCTTCCTTTATCTTATTGTTGGACCATTCTGGATTTAGTAGCATGTTATTTAGCTTCCACATGTTTCTGTGTTTTTCCGTTGTTTTTTTTTTCTCTTGTAATTGATTTCTAGTTTCACACTATGGTGGTCAGAGAAGACACTTGACATATTTTCATTCTTTTTAAATTTATTGATATTTGTTTTGTGGCCTAACGTGGTGTATTTTGGAAAATGTTTCATTTGCACTTGAAAATAATATATAGTCTGTTGCTTTGGGATGAAATGCTCTAAAAATGTCAATTAAATCCATCTGTTTTATTATTTAATTTAAGGTTGCTGTTTCCTTGTTGATTTTTTGTTTGGAACATCTGTCCATTGGTGTCAGTGGTGAGTTAAACTCACCTACTATGATTGTGTTACTATCCATCTCTTCTTTGATGTGTGTCAATATTTGTTTTATATATTTAGGTGCTACTCTGTTGGGAGTATAGATATTAACTAGGGTTATGTGCTCTTGTTAAATGTATCCCTTTTTCAATATGCAATGTCCTTCTTTGTCTCTTATTATAGTCTTCATTTTAAAGTCTATTTTGTCTGATATATGTACTGCTACTCCAGATTTTTTCTCATTTCCGTTTGCATGAAATATATTTTTCTATCCCTTTACTTTAAGTCAATCTGGTCTCTCAATCTGAAGTATGTCTCTTATGGACAGCATTTGTTTTCTTATTTATTTACCCTATGTCTTTTGATTGGAGCATTATATCTATTTACATTTAAAGTGATTATTGATAATACATTGTTTTGCCATTTTATCATATTATTGATTTTCTTTTGTATGTTTGTTCCCTTCTTCTTCTTAAAGAAGTCCTTTTAACATATCTTGTAATTCTTGTTTGCTGGCAATGAGTTCCTTTACCTTTTTTTTTTCTGGGAAGCTATTTATCTCTCATTCAATTTTAAATAATAGTCTTGCTGGGTAGAGTATTTGTGGTTATAGGGCCTTGTTTTTCATCACTTTGAATATTTCCTACCACTCACCTCTGGCCTGCAAAGTTTTTGTTGAGGAATCAGCTGATAGTGTAATGGGAGCTTCCTTGTAAGTAACTAGTTGTCATTCTCTTGCTGCTTTTAGGGTTCTCCCTTTGTCTATAAAATTTGCCATTTTAATTATAATGTCTTGGTGTGGTCCTGTTTGGATTCATCTTATTTGGGAAACTGTATTTTCTGGGCTTCTATGTCTATTTCCTTTACCACATTAGGGAAGTTTTCAGTCATCATTTCTTCAAATAGGTTCTCAATCCCTTGATCTCTTCTTCTTCTCATATTCCTCTCATGAGAGTGTTCTTATGCTTGATGTTGTCCCAGATGTCCCTTATATTATCTTCAGTTTTTTTATTCTCTTTTATTTTTCTTGTTCCAATTGGGTGTTTTCTGCTACCTTGTTGTCTAAACTGATGATTTGTTCCTGTGCTTCATCTAATCTGTGGTTGATTCCTTCTAGTGTATTTTTTATTTCAGTTATGGTATTTTTTATTTCTGTCTGGTTCATTTTTATGGTTTTTATGTCCTTCTTTATGCTCACTGTCTCTTTGTTGAAGTCCTCATTAATTTCGTTAAGCATTCTTATAACCAGTTTTTCAAACTATGTCTTTGGTAGGTTGGTCGTCTTCATTTCATTTAGTATTTTTACAGGAGGTTTCTTTTGTTCTTTTAATTGGGACATATTTCTTTGTTTCCTCACTCTGACTGCCTCTCTCTGTTTGTGTCTATTTATTAGGTAGGTTTCTTATGTATCTCAGTCTTTGCCAGGTTTCCTAATTTAGTACTCATATGTGTCTTTTATGGTTGCTGTTTACCTTTACATGTGTTTTGGGAATGTTTCTAGTGTGTGTTGCTCGTATTCTCATGTTATAGTTAAGCCTCAATTGAGTTGAGCAAAACAGTGGGTGTGATTGACTCCCAGGCTTACTGGCTGTGCAGAATAGCTATGCCAACAGTGTATGAGCTTCTGACACCTCAAAGTGGAATTCACCCTGGTGTGCCTTTGTGCCTGTTGAACTAATTTTGGGGATGTGTCGCTGGTGGGGCTAATCAGGTAGTGCTCAGTGTGGTCTGAAGCCAGTTTCTGGGTGTGTTTTTTCTGATGTCTCTTGGGAGGGGTTTTTGTACAGGCTAATTTCAGCCTTGCCTTTGACTTGCTTGGGCTTACCTGGTAGCAGCCACAAAGCTCTAAGTAGTTAGTTGCTGCCATTGCTGGACATGAAGTTGTGTGGCGGTGGCCTTGCTGTGAACCAAGTCTGGCTACCACTAGTATTGGGCCTCAGGTAGCTTAACAGAAGGCCCAGGCCCCCCTAGTTCTGTTGCCATCTGCTGGCTGCCCTTACAGCTCAGCCATTGAAAAAACCTGCTTAAGTGCTCAGTTGGGCTGGTTAACCCTATGTTGAGAGTGTCCTTTGCAATGCAGCAACTATCTGGATGGAGCAGTGTCCCAGGGAGTAACCAGGAACAGCAGGCGGTTTTCACAAAATCAATGAAGATTCAACTCCTTGCCAGTGTCAGGCCAACAATCACTTTTTTAAATGCTGGGAAAATACTGTAGCCAGACACTACTCACCTCAGAACTGTAGATTCCCAAGGGCTGCCCAAGAGAATCTACAGGTCAAGTTGTGGCTGACTGGCCACCACTGAAAGTTCCCCTGATGCTGCCTCAGGCCTCCCACTGCTCTAAAAGACTTTCAAAGCATGTGGGTCAGAGCTGGCCACCCAGGAGCCAAGAGTGCCCTTGGTGAAGCAGCACCAGCTAGGCAGAGTAGGGTACCAGGATGTCACAGGTGTGGGCTGTGGTCTTTACAAATTCAATGAAGATTTGAATCTTTCATGATTGCTGTGCCTGTGAACACCTTGCAAATTACCATGAGAACATCTTGGGCAGCCACCATGTGCCTCAGTCCTGTTTATATCCAAGAGCCACCCAAGAGAGGCTTCAGCTCAAGGTGTAGTTAACTGCTTGCCACTGAGAATTCCCCAGGCCACCATGGGCCATACACTGCTGTAAAAGTCTTCCACAGCTTGTGTGGTGGTGCCAACTACCCAAGAGCTGAGAGTGACTGGGCCCATGATACACTAGCTGGGCAGGGCAGGGACCTAGGGCATCAATAATATGTGCACGTGTGGATTTTACCAGACCAGTGAAGTCACAGATTTCGTCCTTTGGAGAAAGGTTCAACATAGAAAAGATGTTGCCCTCCTGTAGACTACATATGAGACAGGCTCCATGCAGGCAAAAGCCCTCTCACTGTAACCACACAATTCAGTCTTTCCCCATATGTCTCTGGCTCATCTCAAGTTACTGCCCCTCCACCATACCCTAGGTGTGTTTGCAAACAATTGAGTCTATGTGAAGGCCCTTTAAGAGGATGTCTTGTTTTCCAGCTGCCTTTTGTGTCACTGGGATGGACAAACAGAGTCTTCACTGCTTTTCACTGCAAATGTTTGGGGACTACTCTTCCCAATACAGGACCCTCAGCTGGGGATCCCAGTGTGGAGCTGGCACCCTTTCATTTTCATGGGAAATCTTCACCATCAAGGAGTTTCCCCTGTAAGTTTGGGCCAGCCTATTTCGTGTCTCCACCTCTTCTATTAGTCTCGATGTGACCTCTTATTTATATCTTTGGTTATAGAGTTTCTGTTCAGCTAGTCTTCAGATGATTCTTGAGGTTTATTGTTCTATAGTTTAGTTGTAATTTTGATGTGATGCTGGCAGGCAGTAGGCATAGTGCTTACCTAACCCATCATCTTGGACATCTCCTAGCAAAGCTATCATTTAGAATTGAAAGACAGATAAAGAGATTTCTAGACCAGCAAGTGCTAAAGGAGTTTAAGACCAAACCAGTATTATAAAAAATGTTAAGAAGGGCCGGCCGAGTGGCGCGATGGTTAAGAACTGGCTTGGGACGCCAGAGGGCCCCGGTTCGGATCCCACATATGAGGGCCAGTGACACTGCCCTCTACAGCTAATATGCTGAACAACAGCTCAACCTGGAGCTGGGCAGCCATGAGTCGCCGGCTAGGGCAGAGGCTGCAGCCCCTGTGGCAGTGGGTTGCCATGGACTGCCATGTGTAGCCAGCAGCCAGCGTGAGCAGCCAGCAGCCACAGTGAGCGGCCGTCCAGAAGCCGGCGACTGATCTGCCTCGCCCCGGAACAGCACAATGATGGTGCCAACTTGGGCCAGTGAAGCAACGTCCTCCACAACTAGACTGAAGAACAAAAACGACAGCAACTTGTCTGTTCCCCTTTCCCCAATTCCCCAGCACTGTTCCCATCCCCCCCATTCCCCAATAAAAATCTTTTTAAAAAAATGTTAAGAAGACTTCTCTAAGAAGAGGAAAAAGAAAAAAAACAATATATATATATATATATATATGAATAATAAATAGCAATAACTACATAACTATCAATGATTAATTTTTAGTGCAAATGGATTAAATGCTCCAGTCAAAAGACATAGGGTGGCTGATGGATAAGAAAACAAGACCCATACATATGCTGCCTACACTCTGCTTACACTCACTTCAGATTGAAAGACACACACAGACTGAAAGTAAAGAAATGTAAAGAGCTATTTCATCAAAATGGAAATGAAGGAAAAAGTTGGGGTCATAATGCTTATACCAGACAAAATAGACCTTAAAACAAAGTAAATAATAGGGGACACAGAAGATCCCAGTAATTCCACTTCTAAGTATTTATCCAAAGAAATCCAAAACACCAATTCAAAAAGACATATGTGTCCCTATGCTCATACATCATTGTTTACTAACCAAGATATGCATGTAACCAGGGTGTCCATCCATGGTTGAGTGAATAAAACAGAGGTGGTGCATATTTACAATGGAATATTACTCAGCCATGAAAAAGAAATAAATCTTGCTCTCTGCAACATCACGGATGGTTTTAGAGGGTATTAGGTTGAGTGGAGTATGTGAGACAGAGAAAGACAGATGCCATATGATTTCACTTATATGTGAAATCTAAAGAACAAACAAACAAAGAAAACACATATGTTCAGAGAAAAATATGATGGGTGCCAGATGGGAGGGTAGTTGGTGATCTGGATGAAAAAGGGCAAGGTATTAAGAAGTACAAATTGGGAGTTACAAAATAGTTGTGGGGATGTAAAGTACAGCATAAGAAATATATTTCATAATATTGTAATAACTATGTATGGTGTCAGATCTGCACTAGATTTATCAGGGTGATCACTTCATAAATTACATAAATTTATCCTCACTATGTTGTATACCTGAAACTAATACAATATTGTATGTCAAGTGTAATTTTTAAAAATGAAAAATATATTTTAAAACAACTTTAAATTTTTGTGTTCTATTTATTGTGGGAAGAATAGATAGTAAGGATCAAGAATGGAAACAGGGAGCCTTATTAGGAAGTTGTTGAATTAGCTCAGTGTGACAGTAGACATTGTACTGGATCATGATGGTAGTACTAGAAATAGTGACATGGGAACTTTTGGGGGACTTGTTTTGGAAATAAAACCATAGCATTTGGGAATGCTTTAGATTTGCAGAATAAAGGAAAGAAAAAATTAATGATGAATTTTTGGTTTTCAGTTTATGACACTGAAGTTTACTGTGGAACATTCAGTAAACTGAGGATAACTGAATGAGCAGCAAGTTATTTTGGATGAAAACCAGGAAGTTTTTTTTGACATATTAACTTTGGATGTCTATTAAATATCTGAGTGTCAATGTCAAAGAAATTGTAAAATACAAATATGGACTCAGGACTGAGGTCTGTGTTTTAGAGATAAATTTGGAAATAATCTAGATATTAATAGTATGTAAAGTCATGTTGCTAAAATTAATTTACTTGCGAATTGATTATAGAGGAAAAAGAAGAGTGGAGTATAGAGAAAAAAGAGGGCAATGAGAGAGAAAGACCCCAAAAGTGAGTTCTCAGACATACCAGATTTCAAGATTGCAAGGAGAAGGTTGAGCTCCCAAAGGAGCCTGAGAAGTATCAAGGAACTCAGTAGACAGTCAAGAAGATATGGTGTGCCATAAGTAGAGAGGGAAATGCTTCGGGAGGGCATGACCAGCTAGGTTTAATGCTGCTGAGAGGGTAATGTGGAAGTCAGTGTTAACCTTGACAGTTGCTGTTTTAGTGAAGTTCTGAGTGTAGAATATAAAAATAGAATAACTAGTGAACTGTAGATGTGAATTTATTTAATCCTTGTAACAAACTTGGTGACTAAGAAAGCTGGGGACTGTTGCCATTTAACAGATGGGAAAATTGAGATTCAGGGAGATTAAGCAATTCGTTAAACATCACAGGAAATTTACTGCATCAATCCTTCTAATGTTCCTTTAATAGAATTTGTAAGATGACTACTCCAAAGTCAAAATAGGTCTTTAAACTGTCTTTAAGAATGGATAGGCTTCGACAGGGGTGCTGGCATTATTCAGTGTATCGACTTTTCTTTCATAAAAGGCAACTTCTGCTGAACTGTATCACCTGCTTGGATTGTGGGAGTAGGGCTGTCTGATATTCTATAATATTGAATTTCCAGTTTTAAGTTCTTTTTGAGACTAGCATACAGATATTGACTTCAAAGTCTGTGCTAGCACATTACAGAGACCATAAACCTCTGTTTATTTACAATTGATAGTTTACCTTATGAGTTTGGAGATGTGCCTATCACAAAGTGCCAGATGGCATTGAACCACCCATTGCTACTGACTCAAGGGCAATTCCATGCACAAAGTAGAAATAAAAGAATTTGATCAAAAAAGCTCTTCTTATCATTAAAAATCTCAAGATATACCATAATATCTAAATTGCTTTGTGTTCAAAATTTACATTAATTACTAGTGTCTTTGGAGATTCTTTATAAGATAAACCACAATCTTAATTATGCCACCATAGTCGCAGTGCCCAAGTATTTTAGGCAAAAATAAATTGCTATGTTATGAACAGTTGTCTGACACTTTATATCTCAGATGGTTGTATCTCATCTCTGTAGAAGCACTGATGTCAAAAGATCTGTCTGACTCACATTTTTTGGCTGATCAAATTGTACAGATAATAGAATTTCAAACTGGACATGGTTTTAATTTCAGTAAGGATTTGGTATCCCTTAGAGGAACTTCCTAAACTAATCAAGTCTTTTGTGTACCATGTACAAAACTGACATTGAAAATTTATCTTACAGATTGTCCCATGATTATTGCAAAAAAATTTATACAACTGTGTTTTGGCTACACAACCTAAGTATATCTGGGAATTTTGTACATTAGAACATTGGCAAAAAGATATACTTAGTGACCTGGACTTGATTCCTATATTGAAAAACAACTGTACTGGAATGTAGTACATGCCAAACTATATGGTGTAATCTGTTAAAAGTAAGTGACAGGTAATGGTAACTAATATTGATTGAGTGGCTATTGTATGCCAGCCACTATGCAGGGAGGAGCCTTTCATGTTTGTCTAACTTAATCATCACCACAACAAGAGAAGCTGCATATTACTATGCTCAATTTTCACAGAGGGGTTAGATAACATGTATAAACACCCACAGTTGATCAATGTCAGAAATAGAATGCAAGAGCTATGGACATTAAAATGTAGATTGTATACACATTCTTTGTCTAGAATCCAGATTGGTTTTGCTGGATTACAAAATAAATGCTAATACCATGTTGTCATCTCAAACCTTATCCAAATTGAAAATTGCCAGATACACAAAATAAATAAATACACACACACACACACACACACACACACAGTAAAACCTTGGATTGTGAATAACATGGTTTGCGAGTGTTCTGCAAGATGAGCAAACATTTCTAATACATTTTAACTTGGTAAACAAGCAATGTCTTGCAATATGAGTAGTTTGTTTACAGAATGAATTATGTTCACAAACCAAGGTATTACTGTATCTTCAATAGCTTTATGTATATTTTAATAAAACATTTTCTGATAATAAAAGAATATAGGTGTATTGTAGAAAACTGAAAATTTTTAAGAAAGTACTAGCTAACAGTGTAACAGTAGCTGGGCATTTACTATGAATCAGATACTCTGCATTTTTCCCATGGATTATTTAATTTAATTCACATGACAATCAGAGACATAAGATATTATTGTTATTTCCATTTTACAAATGAAGAAACAAAGGTACGGAAAACTTAAGTCTTATTCCTAGGGTGTCATACTTGTAGGCATGAGACTTAGGATTCAAACCCAAGCAGTCTAGTTTGAGAGCCTACACTCTTCACCACTACACTGCCACTCATAAACCCAATACCACGGAAAACTGCTGTCAATATTTTGATCCATTCCCTTACCAGTTGTGACCAAACAATAGGGTGAATGATTAAATAAAAGGATTTATTACAGTATTAATAAAAGACACATTGCCATCAATCCCCTTCAAAATACTCCCCCTCACTTTGAACACACTTATTACATTATTCTTGCCACTTTCTGAAGTAATTATGGAAGTCCTCTTGCGTGAGTGTCTTTAGTTTTGCTGTCATGGCTACCTTGAGGTCCTGAAACATTTGACTTTTGGGAAGAGCCAGAAGTTGCACAGTGCCATGTCTGATGAATAAGGTGGATGAGGACAAACTGTATTATTTTTATTTGACAGAAATTGCCATATATCAGAAGAGATGTGTGACATGGAGTATTGTCATAATGGATGATGATTGATGGCACACTTTATTTTTTTTTATTTTATTTTTTTTTAAAGATTTTTATTGGGGAATTGGGGGAAGGGGAACAGACTAGTTGCTGTGCTTTTGTTCATCAGTCTAGTTGTGGAGGACGTTGCTTCACTGGCCCAAGTTGGCACCATCATTGATTGCGCTCTTCCCGGGCAAGGCAGATCAGTCGCCGGCTTCTGGACGGCTGCTCACTGCGGCTGCTGGCCGCTCACGCTGGCTGCTGGCTACACACGGTAGCCCATGGCAACCCACTGCAGCAGGGGCTGCAGCCTACGCCGTGCCGGTGACTCATGGCAGCCCAGCTCCAGGTTGAGCTGTTGTTCAGCATCTTAGCTGTAGAGGGCAGTGTCACTGGCCCTCATATGTGGGATCTGAACCGGGGCCCTCTGGCGTCCCAAGCCAGTTCTTAACCATCGTGCCACTCGGCCGGCCCAACCCTTCACATTTTTTAATTTAGTGGATACACTACTTTTATATCTCATGATCAGGATGTTTGACATTTGTAAAAGGCAAAAAAGTTCATGGCCCTGAATTTACAAAGGTTCCAATCTTCTGCTCTTCTCTCTGTATTTTTATTACCCTGTAGAGGTCCCAAGCCTTTTATTAGCCCTGTGCAGCTTCTCTGCTTAAGTTTCACAAGCTTTTGTCTTTAGGGAGCCATTCAAAATGATATACATTCTGCCAGAAATCAGAATATAACTAAGAAAACACTGATAAAAAAAATGTTCTCCTGTGCAGGAACTTTGATCTTTATATGAGTCTTTGTCTACAAAATGCTACTCTACTAACAGTTTGAAGTCACAAATGAGTTTGCCTTGGCCTGTGCTCACTGATATCAGACCTTCTGTCTCCATGTGACAAGTTATATCACCTGTAAGTTGTGTTTTCAGTTTTAAATAGTAACTTTTTAATGTGAATTGAATTATTTTCCAGTGTAGAAGCATATGCATTTTTTTCTAGGTAGATCATGACACCCTAAATCCTAGTGTCTAACCATTGAATATTAATTGTAGTGGAAATCTGAATTATTATGTATCTCAATGTCTAAGGAACTGATAGCCCTAATCATTGTACATGTATGCCACCCCCCTATTTCAGTCTGCTCTGCCTGCTGTAACTAATTAGTACAGGCTGGGTGGTTTAAACAATACAAATTTATTTCTCAGAATTCAGAAGGCTGGAAAGTTCAAGATGAAAGTGCTAGCTAGTTTGGTTTGTGGTGCAGGCTCTTTTCCTCTGTTCCATAGCATCTTTCTTACTATGTCCTCACATGGCTGACTGTATATATATATATATATATATAG
>NW_017731503.1:403348-449273 GCF_001890085.2 Hipposideros armiger
ATATATATATATATATATATATATGGAGAGAGAGAGAGAAAGAGAGAGACTTCTTGTCTGTTCTTATATGGACACTAATCCTACAGGATCAGGGCCTCACATTTGTCACCTCATTTAGCCTAAATTACTTCGTATAGCCCAATCTCCAAATACAGTTTCATTTGGGGTTAAGGCTTCAACAAATGGATTTTGTGGGGGATACAATCCAGTCCATAGCATTCCACCCTGACTCTCCAAAATGCCTGTTCTTCTCACATGGAAAACACATTCATTCTACCCCCAAAGCCCCGAAATTATTAACTCATTCCAACATCAAGTCTAAATTCTAAAGTCCAAAGTTTCATCAAAATATCATCTAAATCAGATATGGGTGAGACTTTGGATATAATTAATCCTGAGGCAAAATTATTCCCCAGCTGTGAACCTGTGAAACCAAATATGTTATGTGTTTCCAAAATGCAGTGGTGGGATAGGCATAGGGTAAGCAATCCCATTTCAAAAGGGAAAAATACGAAAGAAGGAAGAGGTCATGTGTCTCAAGCACGTCCAAAACCTAGCTAGGCAAATTCCATTAGATTTTAAGGTTTTAAATAATCCTCTTTGGCTCAAAGCTCTGCCCTTCAAGCCCACAGTAGTGGCAATGCCTCCCAGTTTTCTTCAGCTCAGAGAGGTAGCCTCTCCCATTTGATTCCCTGCAAGGATTTGGCCCTTTGAAACTGGGGATAAAACAGACTTGACCTGTGAGCCAGTGGTGAAAGTGGCAGCTCTGATAAACTCTGACTTGCCTTGGGGTGATTCTGCTCTTTTCTTGAAGGATCTCACGTTAACAGCCTTACTTCATTTGGTCTCTTTTTCTGTTTCCTGTATTCCCAGCTCACAGTGTTTCTGCTGGTATAATTTCATTTCTGTCACTGGCTGCTCTTATGATGATTAATTAAATTTGATGTTCACACTCATATTAATCTCCTTATCAAATGGTTGTTCAGCTACATCCTTAATGTTCTCTTCAGAACAAGCTTTTTAATTTTTTACAATATGAATACATTGAAAATTTTCCAAATTCATGTTCTGATTCCTTTTAGCTTAACAACCCCTTCAATTTCTTTCTTTCTTCTTGCATTTTACTATAAGTAGTAAAAAGAAGCAAGACATACCTTCAACACTTTATTTAGAGATCTCCTCTGCTGAATAACCAATTTCATCACTCAAAATTTCTACCTTCCACCAAACACTAGAACACAATGTCTAGTGACAAACATGTGCTTTGTCACTTTATAACAAGTTTGTCACTTTATAACTTTTTCCCAGTTTCTGATAACCTGTCCCTCATTTCCATCTAAGACTTCATTCACCAGAATGACCTTTAATGTTCATATTTCTACCAACAATCATTTCTTGATTATTTGTGTCTTATTTAAGAAGACAGAGACTTTCTCTATAAGCTGTCCTCTTTTCTTTCTGAGCGCTCACCATAATCACCTTTAACATCCATATTTCTACTAAAACTCCCTTCATTACAATCCAGGCTTGTTCCAGTATGCACCTTAAAACTCCTCCAGTCTCTGTTCCAATGTCATTTCCACATTTTTAGGTATTTGTTACAGCAGCACTCCACATCTTGGTATAGCAAACTCTGTGTTAGTCTACTCAAAAAGCCAGAACAAAGTAGCACAGGCTGAGTGGATTAAATAACATAAATTTATTTTTCGCAGTTCTGGGGTCTGGAAAGTCTAAGATCCTAGTGCTGGCAAATTTGATTTCTGGTGAAATCTCTCTTGCTAGCTTGTAGACGCTGCCTTTTTGCTGTGTCCTCACATGGTGGAGTGAGAGAGCAAAAGTAAGAGAGAGAGAGAGAGAGAGAGAGAGAGAGAGAGAGAGAGAGAGAACTCTTCAGTTTCTTTTCATATAAGGACGTTAATCCTTCTTATGAGGACCCCATTTATGACCTCCTTTAACTTTAATTACCTCCTTAAAAGCCTTATCCCTAAATAAAATCGCATTAGAGGTTAGTGTTTCGGCATAAGAATTGGCGGGAGCACAATTCAGTCCATAGTACCCCCCATCCCACTGCCTCAAATCATTTACTCATGAGAGTTTACACCTGTGTGTTCTGAATATGTTTTTCAGGTATTGCTGCCCTCTCTTTTTTTATCTTGTTCTTCTCTGAATCTTCTACTAGTCTAAACTTCATATATCTTTATTTTGCAGGACACAGCTATCATTACAAGTGACCACTACTGATGCCAACATTAGCCTTATGGAGGGGGCATATTTATCCTACTGCATAAGGTAAGTGCTGGTATTTCATATAGCTTGCCAATATGGTCAAAACTCAGATATAACTCCATGAAACTGGAGTTCTCTGCAGCTATTCCCCAAGATATTGGCTACTCCAAACGCACTCCACTTCTTTATAGTGCTGGCCCTCCCATTGATTTTACTGCTTCCAGTGACACTCATATCAAAAATTCTGCACTCAGGAATGACATTTATATCTTCCATGATTGCACATGATCAGAGACAGCTCATCATTGCTGCCTTGAAATCTAGGTTCTGAGAGTTGAGGATGTCTTTTCAATCAGTTGAAAGGCCTATTTCATTTTATCCTCCAGGATTAGCCAATCCTCTTTAAAGGTAAAGAGCTTGCCACTAACCAGGGTGTGGAATTGCTCCTGTGATCAAAACTACACAAACACAAAATATTACATTCTTATATATCAAAGGTTTGAGTTTTTCTGTTTGGATGAAAGTCACTCTGTTATACATAAATTCTTTACTAGCTGTCTATAATTGCTGTAGCCAATCTAAACATGACCAAGTCTCAGCAAGAAAAAAAATGTCAATATTAGCATAGTATATTGGTTAAACTTACTCTATTGCTTTGGACCATTCCCTCTATGTATATTCCAAGATTGCACTCAGTTACAAAACATGATAATTGTTGAAGACTCTTTTTCCTAGACCAAGATGTCCTAAGGGATCAAAAAGATGCCCCTTAACCCCTTGAATTCACCCTGGTTTCAGTTTGGCCTATATGAGGAAGGTGAATGGCACCAAACATGCAAGTAGCCTCAGGCCTGATCTATTGTGGCAGCCCATAGGACATGATTTAAAAATAGGATAAAAAATAAGTAAAAGAAGCAATATGGAACATGCCACAAAGAAACCTGAGCTTTTAAACTGTTCACTCATACCAAAATCTCCAATTGCTAGCATTGTGCTCCAAAAAAGTCCTTGCTGTTAATAAATATTTTATTCACAGCTTTATTGAGGTATCGTTAACAAATAAAATTGCATATATTTAAAATACACAGTGTGGTGATTTGATATACACCTGCATTGTGAAATTATTACTACAACCAAGTTAATTAACATACCCCTTACCTGATATAGTAAGTACAGTTGACTCTTGAACAACATGGGTTTCACTGCATGGGTCATCTTATACATGGATTTTGTCAATGAATACTGTAAATGTAGTTTATCTTCCTTATGATTTTCTTAACATTTTCCTCTAGCTTAATTTTTTATGAGAATACAGTATATAATACATAAAATATATTTTAATATACTGTTTATGTTATTGATAAGGCTTCTGGTTAACAGTAGGCTATTAGTCATTAAGTTTTGGGGGAGTCAAAAGTTATACAAGGATTTTTGACTGAGTGAGCATTGGTGCCCTCATTGCAAACGTCTGTATTATTTCAAGGTTAACTGTATATTATTTCTCTTCAGAAGTTGTGGAGGAAGGAGGAAGGATCATGCTGAAAGTTAAACTGGGCCACTAAAATCTTTATTTCACATTTTATAGATGTTTTCATAATATTTAAAAATATAGGGCCGGCCGAGTGGCGCGTTTGTTAAGAGCTGGCTTGGGACGCCAGAGGGCCCCAGTTTGGATCCCACATATGAGGGCCAGTGACACTGCCCTCTGCAGCTAAGATGCTGAACAACAGCTCAACCTGGAGCTGGGCTGTTGTGAGTCGCCGGCAACGGTGTAAGCTGCAGCCACTGTGGCAGTGGGTTGCCATGGGCTACCGTGTGTAGCCAGCAGCCAGCATGAGCGGCCATCCAGAAGCCAGCGCCTGATCTGCCTCTCCCGGGAAGAGCGCAATGATGGTGCCAACTTGGGCCAGTGAAGCAACATCCTCCACAACTAGACTGAAGAACAAAAGGACAGCAACTTATTTGTTCCCTTCCCCCAATTCCCCAGCGCTGTTCCCATGCCCAATTCTCCAATAAAAAAAAATCTTTAAAATATATATATATACTTGCACTCATTTCATATTAAGAATTTTTTTATAAATTGCTGCGATTACTAATAGACCTTTTCTTCCATTATGGCTTCAAAATGATTATTGTTGACATAAATGAATTATAATTATTTTTATAAATTGTCACTTTTTCTGTCCATATTTCAGAATATTTATAATTCCAGGACAGTTTTATTTATTTTACTGGGTTTCCAAGGCATAAAATTATTTTATCTGTAAATAATGGTGTGTTTGATGCTTGCTTCCCAAAAGTTATATCTATTAATCCTTAGCCAGACTTCTAGAATTATGTCAAGTAATAGAAGTGATAAAAGACATCTTCATTGCTGGTATATATGAAAGCCAGTTCTAATGGGAATTAGTTCCCTGTTTCAGTATAATTGACACTAAATTTATTACAGGCATTTTATTTAGGAAATAAGTAATAGAAAATTCAGCTCAAATTGGTCTAAATAATAAGGTTATTTTTCATTCATATAAATGAAAAAATAGAGGCAAGGAAAGCAGGATCCAGCCATAGTACAATAATATCCTTAAGGATCAATCTTTCTGGCATTGTCCACAAATATGTCATATACATTAAAGTTGGATAAACCCTTGGTCTAGAAATTTCATTGAGAGAACCTCAGTATTTTAACACTTCCTGGATGAAAGAACATATCTGTCAGTAATGGAGGCTACAGGCTACTTTTTATTTTATTTTTTATTTTTACTGTATGTCAGGAAGTCAAAGGACTTACTGTCAGAAATTTGTTTCTTTTAATTTCCTTACGATGTACATTTTTTTTATCTGATACCTTCAACAGCTTCATGCTACGATGACTTACTGAAAGATTAGTTCTCTGTGTGTGTGTGTGTGTGTGCGCACATTTGATGCGACCCACGAACCAACCAAGCATTCCTGACTCATCAGCCAGGAACCCACCAAGAGAGTATCTGAGAGGACTGGGTGGGAGACTTAGAAAAGAAGAGACTAAAGATGAAAGCTGGGAACAGGAGGTCCACACAATGCTGATGGCAGACAGTGGCCTCGTTTATTATTTGTATACAGCTTTTATAGCAAAAGTAACATTTTTAGGGTAGAGGGTTTTTGGGACCTTGAGGGAGTAGTCCCCTCCTCTCAGGGAGCAAATTCCTTGGAGGCAACCTTTCTGAAGCGTGACAAAAGAAAGTATAGCAAGTAGAAACAGTTAACAGGATGGCCTTCCACTGTGTAGCTTTCAAGGCCATTGGCTGCTTTCTCCTCAGCAGTCAAGCTTCCCACACTGGTCACCCGGGCCCGAGAGTCTGTCAGCCTGCCAGCTCTCAGGCTTAACCCTTACTGCAGACCCCCGGTTCCCTACACACATTCATGCAGTTATGCATTTCCCAACTATTTAAGTAGAAAGAGCAATGGGCTAGGATGTAGGAGACTGGGTTTTATTCCTGATTGTCCCTTGGATTTTCTCAATTACAATCTTGGCTCAGTTTGCTATCTCTTATGGTATTAATAACTAATTAATGGCTGAAATTGCAGAAGAAAAGGGGCAGAACCTAAAAGTTAATCTACATACAGAATGTAGTATCTGGAGAAAATGATAACAGAATATATTTGTTGTTGGTATTTGTCCACATGGAGCATCTGGAGTATAGATTAAAGAAGTATAGCAATAGATCTGGTTCTTAGAAATGAGGTACAAGATGGTGACTGTATCTTAAAAAAAAAAAAGCAAGGCAGAAGTTCATTTATCAAAGTCAGGGTTGAATCAACGTAAGATTGTTTATTGCTGATTCATTCTGAAATAGAGCTCCCTAGAACACTTTTGCCTAAATTTAAGATTAGTTTCCATGTATGTGAGCTTTTAACCAAAGGCCAAAAATTATATGTGGGTCTGTTGACACAGGGAAACTGGCAGAACCTGGCATATTTAAGCTTTTTAGGGTGAAACTCTATTTTCATGTGTGTTCACCAGAAAGAAAAGTCTTCAATGTTATTGTTTTATTAGAGAGTCCCATCTTAGGGAGCAGGAGTGCGGGGCAAGGAGAGAAAAATCAGGAAATTAGGAACAGTTAATATGAGGAAGTGTTATTGAGCTCTACTGCTAAATGTGATAACTTAATTCTTGGAACTGATTACCTGTGCTCCTACCCCATGATATACAGACTATATATAGACCATCTCTGGAGAGGAAGGATGTGGGGAGAAAGCAGAAGAAATCATTTGTTGACTTGCTCCTCCCATTGGTCAAATGTTTACTCATGTGGTCTTAATTGTTCTGTATTTCTAAGTTGCCCATACATGGGCAAGGGCACTGATTCTCATGACATTGTTTATGGCAGTGTTAACCAGAAACCCTGAGGCAGGAGGCAAAAGGCATTCAGTCAGGCCAGGATGCCAGGGACTCTGAGGTTGCTCTTGAAAAAGTTGGTCAGAACCAAGGTGACCATATAAGTTATTGTCCAAGATGGAACACTTGAGAAAATGAAAGGGGGTGATGTTAATAATTAAAATGAGATAACAGGTTTACAAACTCTCCCAGGCAAACCTAAATGTATGGTCATTGAATCAGATCCCAGGCAGAAGTGAAACAAAAGACAGAGAGAGAGAGAGAGAGAGAGAGAGAGAGAGAGAGAGAGAGAGAGAGAGAGAGAGGGAGAGAGAGAGGGAGAATGAGAAGTGACTCATAAAAAATGTCTAAGACAGTTTCTTTCATTCCTAAATTTAAACATTTTATGTAATTAATTAGAAGGATTTCTTTGATTTTTAGCAACCTTTTCGTAAACAAAGACTTAAGCAGGAGCCAACCATATAGAACAAATTAACTTGAAGCTGTTCTTGTTGAAGTAGAAGAGTAGAGCAATAAGACCTGCCTTTTGGTTTCCTTTCAACGATTTATCCCTGCTTTGGAGAAATTTTTAGAGCAGGACTGTCCTGTGGAAATGTAAAATATGAGGTACATAGGTGATTTTAAATTTTCTGGTAGCCATGTTAAAAAACTAAGAAGAAATATTAATTTTAGTGATTGATTTATTTAACTCAATATATAAAAATATTAGCTTCAATAAGTCAGCAATGTAAATGTGAAGAATAAGATATTTACATTTTTGGACTAAGTCTTCAAAATATAATGTGTATTCTATAATTATAGCATATCTCAATTTGAACTAATCACACTTCAAGTGCTCAATAGCCACATGTGTCCAGTAGGGACCTTGAAGGATAGCAACACAGTGCTCATGAGAACTGAGTTTGAAACTTTTTGTAATAAAGTGATGTTTTACCAAGAACTACTAATTTCTTCCCAATATACTACTATCCATACAAAAAAAAGTTTTCAAGGTTTGGTTATTAATTAATCGAAATATACATTGAGAAAAGTTATGAGAAAGGTTAGTTTCCTTCATGAAGTCAATGTTCATATTTCTGAAGAACTGATCATTTTTATTTTCTTACCCACTAAGATTTTTCAAGAGAACAGAAAGACATACTTCTTTAATGAAATCAAACAGACCTAATTTTAATACCATTTAAATAATATGAAAGAACACTGATTATGACCTCAATTTGATTGAGTCAAACCCTTTTGGTATGATACTTCTAGATCTTAACGTTTCAATGCATTAATAAGATATACTTTTTATGACTTTTTTTTTAGTTTCACTGTTTTTAAAATCCATTAGAAGTTGGGGTTGGGAAGAGGGAGAATTGGAGGAAAGTGATCAAAGTTACAAACTTCCAGTTATGAAAAAAATAAGTACTAGGAATGTAATCTATAACATGATGACTAGAGTTAACACTGTTGTATAGTATTTGAAAGTCGTTAAGAGAGTAAACCATAAAAGTTCTCATCACAAGAAAAAAAACATTTTTTTCTTTTATTTGTAACTGTATGATATAATGGATGTTAATTAGACTTGTTATGATAAGATTTATTGGAGTTTTTTATTTAAATCAAAGAAACACTTTATAGGAAATAAATCTCATGAGTATAATATGTTCAACAGATAAAAGATAATCTTTTCAGGAGGAGACATGGAGCTCCAATTTCTGCTTTCACTTTCCTCTTTGAGGATACTCTGAATAACCCTAGGTTTTCCTGAGCAATTTGACAAACACTGCTTTAATTGATGAAAGTTTTTTGGCTTTCTTTTTCTAATTATTTACTTTTTTCAGTTACAGTTGACATTCAATATTATTTTATATTAATTTCAAATGTACAGCATAGTAGTTAGACATTTATATAATTTACACAGTGATTACCACCAATTAGTCTAATACATCAATGGAACTATATATAGTTATTGCAACATTATTGACTGTATTCTCTATGATGTATTTTATATCCCTATGACTATTTTGTAAATACCAATTTGTATTTCTTAATCCCTTCAACTTTTTCACCCAGCTTCCCAACCCCCTTTCCCTCTGGCAACCATCAGTTTGTTCTCTGCATCTATGAGTGTGATTCTGTTTTGTTTGTTTTTTATTCTGTTCTTTAGAGTCCACATGTAAGTAAAATCATATGGTATTTGTCTTTCACTGTCTCATTTATTCCACCCAGCATAATACCCTCTGGGTCCATCCGTGTTGTTGCAGATGGAAAGATTTTGTTCTTTTTTATGGTTGAGTAATATTCCATTGTTTATATATACCACATATTCTCTTTCCATTCGTCCATTTTTGGACACACAGGTTGCCTCCCCATGTTGGCTATTGCAAATAATGCTTCAATTAATACATGAATGCACGTCTGTGCAAAGTAAAATTTTGAGTTTCTTTGGATAAGTACCCAAAAGTGGGATTACTAGATCCTTCTTTGTCTCTAGTTATAGACTTTGTTTTAAAGTCCATTTTGTCTGGTATAAGTATTTCTACTCCAGATTTTTTTTTCATTTTCATTTTCATTTTTTTAAATTAAAGTTTATTGGGATGACAATGGTTAGTAAAGTTATATAGGTTTCAAGTATACAATTCTGTAATACATCATCTATGTATCACATTGTGTGTTCCCTACCCAAAGTCAGTTTTATGCAATATCTTTTTCCATTCCTTTACTTTCAGTCTCTGTGTGTTTTTCAATCTTAAGTGACTCTTTTATAGGTAACATACGTAATTGTCTTGTTTTCTTCTCCATTCAGCCACCCTCTCTATTGATTGGAGCATTTCATCCATTTACATTTAAAGTAATTTTTGATAGACATGTAGTTATTGCCATTTTATTATTCACACTTTGATATTTTTTATTTATTCTTGAAAAAGTCTGTTTAACATTTTTTGTAATACTGATTTGGTGGTCATGACTCCTATAGCTTTTTCTTGCCTGGAAAGGTATCTATCTTTCAATTCTAAATAATAAATATTATGAGTAATCTTAGTTGTAGGTGCTTGCTATTCATTACTTTGAATATTTTCTGCCAATTTATTCTGGCCTGCAAAGTTTCTATTGAGAAATCAGCTGATTACCTTATGGGAGCCTCCTTGAAGGTAACTAACTTTTCTTGTTTTCAGATTATCTCTTTGTCTTTACCCTTTGGCATTTTAACTATGATGAGTCTTCATGTGAGCCTCTTTGGGTTCATCTTGTTTGAGACTCTCTGTACAGAGTATATATGTTTATTTGCTTCAAAACGTTAGGAAAGTTTTCCATCATTATTTCTTAAAATAGGTTTTCAATTCCTAGCTCTCTCTCTTCTTCTGGTACACCCATGATGCAAATGCAGGTATGCTTGATGCTGTCCCAGAGACCCCTTAAACAAATTATCCTTATTTTCTTTTTTGGATTCTATTTTTTTTTCTTTTTGCTTCTCTAATTGGGTGTTTTCTGCTTCCTTACCTTCCAAATATCTGACTCAATCCTCTGCTTCATCTAATTTACTCTTAATTCCCTCTAATGCATTCCTCATTTCAGTAATTATATTCTTCATCTGACTGGTTTCTTTTCATGCTTTCTATGAAGTCTGACAATTAAGTTCGCGAACTTGTTGCAGCGATGTTGCTAACTTTTTTGATATCACAAGGATTATTCATTATGAATTTGTATCAACTGGACAATTAACCAAGTTTACTATTTGGAAGTGCTGAAAAGGCTGTGTGAAAAAGTTAGATGAAAATGACCTGAACTTTTTGCCAACAATTCATGGCTCTTGCATCATGACAATGCACTAGCTCACACAGCATGGTCTGTGAGGGAGTTTTTAGCCAGTAAACAAATACCTGTGTTGGAACACCCTCCTTATTCACCTGATCTGGCCCCCAATGACATATTTCTTTACTGGAAAATTAAGGAAATATTGAAAGGAAAACATTTTGATGACATTCAGGACATCAAGGATAATAACAATGACATCTCTGATGGCCATTCCAGAGAAAGAGTTCCAAAATTGCTTGGAAGTGTGGACTAGGCACTGGCACTAATGTATAGCTTCCCAAGGGAAGTACTTTTAAGGTGACTGTAGTGATATGCATGTAGTACTTTTTCTAGGATGCATTCGTGAACTTAATTTTCAGACCTCATATCTCCACTTTTAGATTTTGAATCCTTCTGTTGAAGAGCTTCCTGAGATCACTGGGCATCCTTATGACCGGTGTTTTGAACTCAGTATCTGGTAGATTGCTTCCCTCCACATTCTCTAGGTTTCTTCTGTTGTTTCATTTGGGTCATGTTTATTTGTCTCCCCATTTTGGCTGCCCCTCTGTGTTTGTTTGTTTGTATGTATTAAGTAGGACTGCTATGTCTCCCAGTCTTAGTAGACTTGCCTTATGTAGTAATTGTCCCATGAGACCCTCTGGTGCTGTATTTCCTGTCACCAGAGCCAGGTGCTCCAGGTGTGTACTTTTGTGGGTTGTGTGAGTCCTCCTGTAGTAGTTGGTATTGATTGCTTTCAACATCAATGGGAGGAATTGACCCTTAGACTACTAGGTTGTGAAGAATGGCAATGACTACAGTGGAGGAGCTGTTGTGCAAGGGATGACAACCGAACAAGATTCACTTCAGGAAGCTCTGGTGTCTATCCAGTCTGCCTTTTGGTTTTGTCATCTGTAGAGGTAGTGAGGTGATATTCCAGCCTGGCGAAGCAGGCCACTGGGATTGTCAGCCCCAGTGCCATGTGGTAGGGGGCATGCCATAAGCCAAGTTTTGCCTTCACCTGTGCCCTGCCTGGGGCTACGTATCATGAGCCACAGTGATATGCAAATGTCTTCCACCTGCACTAGGCTTGGAGGTGCCTGGGAGAGGCTAAGCTGTGTACTGAAGATGGGTGTCACTAGTGCCAGACTTAGGGATGCTTAGCAAGAGGTAAGGAGTATTCTCAGGCCACATTCTGCTTATTTGGGGTTTTTTAACCTTTGGGAGATTTGAGAAAAGTATGCAGCATGAGCCAAGGAAGGCTGTTTGTATGGGAAAGCCACTGGAAGCAGCTTTACTGGGCTTGTATGTTGAGTGGGGCAGGGTCTTAAGGAATCACCAGAGCAGAACAAATGATATTAGCCAAGCTGATGGAGACTCAAATATCATGCCTGCCAGTTACAGTATGCTGGGAGAGTGGAGGACTCAACAACAGAACAGTGATCTCTGCCAGAACTTCTCTCTGAGAGAAAGCTGCTCTTGCAGCCTTTGCCCTGAAACCAGAGAAGCCGGCTCCTGTCCATATGTCCCTGTTGCCTTTTGAGCTGCTGCCCCAATTCTGGAGCTCAGGGTTAGTGAGTCCATCAATGATGTCCATGTGTAGGCCCTTGAAGAGGAATGCAAAGGGAGATTTCTGGTCAGATGGCAGAGTAGGAAAACACTGTGCTTACCTCCTTTCACTACCACATCAAAATTATAGTACAAGTTAACTACAGAACAACAATCATTAAAAATCACCTGAAGTGTAGCTGAACCAATGTCTTACAATTAAGGACATACACAAGAAGCCATATTGAAACAGAAAGGAGGGGCAGAGACATAGAATGGAGTGGTCCTATACCCGCGCTTGGCCATTAAAAAAAGGGAGGGATAATTTGGCTGGGGAAGCCTTTCCACATAGGAGCAAGGGGTCCAAGCCCCATACTAGGCCCCCCAGCCAAGGGTTTCAGTATTAGGGAGAGAATTCCCCATAACTTCTTGTTGTTGAAAACCAGTGGAAATCGTAACTGAGACAAAGGGCAGCTGCAGTCCAGGCATTCCTCTTAAAGGACTCCTGCATGTACTTACTTGCTGACAAACTTAATCTCTCTGAGATCTAGTATTGGGACAGCAATTTGAAGGGTACCAGGGACATATGGGGAGGGACTGAAGTGTCTGGGTCACGGAGAGGGCTGTGGAGCCAGCTTTCTCCCAGGTGGCAGAACAAGTAGAAGCCACTGTTTCTTTGTTGAGCCCTCCCCATTCCCAGCATGCAGATGCAGGTAGCCACCATTGCTGAATTTCCTTCAATGTGGCTAACACCATTCATTCGCCCAAGCCTGTTGTTTCTGAGACCTCTACTCACCCAACTTGCTGGCCTACCCAAGCCACTTCCAATGACTTTTCCATACAAATGGCCTGCCTTGGCTCATGATGCAGACTTTCCTAAAATCTCTGAAAGGTTCACAAAACCCAAACAAGCAGCTTCTGGATTTTGCATGTCCTGTACCTCTGGCTGAGCAGCACTAAGCCTAGCACTTGCAACAGCCAGCTTTGGTTCATGGCATGGCTTCTTAAAACACCTCCAAGGACAGCATGGGCAGCAGCCATCTTCTGATTGTTCTGTGGCTCATGCCAGGTGTTCCCAGACAGAGGAAAGTGTATGACTGAACTTGGTCTAGAGTGGGTTCCCTCCCAGGAGACTCCAGGACTGATTTTCCCAGTGGCTAGCTTCAGACTGAGCCAGAGCCTCACATAGGCCACTCCAAGGAGGAAAAAGCATAAGGGGAAGCTAGGAAGGCACCAGAGCCCTGTTAAAACAAATCCTGCAGCATAGGGTAAGCCTCTGCACCACAGTTGCTCCACTGTATTCATGACCAGTCCTCCAAACAATGATCTCAAGAGTCAATCCCTCCAATTGAGATGCACACAGAACCAAGGCTCAAAATACAACAGGATGGCACACACAAGGAACAGAACTGGAGCACCCAGCTCAGGTGAACAAAGACTGCACCACTGGGCCCTAAAGAACACCTACTAGATAAGGCCACTCTACTAACACTGGGATACATAACAGCCCTACCTAATACATACAAACAAACACAAGGAGGCAGTCAAACTTGGAAGGAAATATGTACCATCTGAAAGAACAGAACAAAGCTCCAGAAAAAGAACTAAACAACATGAGGACTAGCAATCAGACACAGAGTTCAAAACACTGGTTACAAGGATGCTCAATATTCTCAAGAAGAACTTCAACAAATAGGTAGAAAAGATAAATTGGAAAGAGAAAACATAAAAAAACACATGACTACAATAATTAATATAAATAATACATGAGAGGGAATCAGCATTAGACTTGGGAAAGCAGAAGATTGAATCAGCAATTTGGAAGATAAGGAAGTAGAAAACATGCAAACAGAACAGAGAGAGAGAGAGAGAGAGAGAGAGAGAGAGAGAGAGAGAGAGAGAGAGAGGAGGGAATCCAATGAGGACAGTTTAAGGGGCCTCTGGGGGGAAACATCAAGCATATCAACATTCATATTATAGGGGTACCAGAAGGAGAAGATAAAGTGAAAGGAATTGAAAACCTATTTGAAGAAATAATGATGGAAAACTTCCCTATCCTGGGAAGAAAATAGAAAAGGAAGCCCAAAATTTTCAAAGATTCTCAAACAAGATGAGCCCAAACAGGCCCACACCAAGACACAACATAATTAAAATGGTAAAGGTTAAAGACAAAGAGAAAATCTTAAAAGCAACAAGGGAAGGGCAGTTAGTGACCTACAAGAAAATACTCATAAGACTGTCAGCTGATTTCTCAACAGGAACTTTGCAGGCCAGAAGGGATTTGCACAAAATATTTAAAGTGATGAAAAACAAGGACCTACAACGAAGATTACTCTATTCAGTAAAGCTATCATTTAAAATCAAAGGACAGATAAGGAGCTTCCCAATCAAGAAGAAGCTACAAGGAATGTTAGAGGGAATCTTTAAGACAAAAAACAAACAAACAAAAGACCCAAAAACACCTCAATAAAATATGAATAATAAAAATGGCAATAACTACATATCTATCAAAAATTACTTTAAATGTAAATAGATTAACCGCCCCAATCAAAAAACATATGGTAGCTGAATGGATAAGAGAACAAGACCCATACATATGCTGCCTCCAAGAGACTCACTTCAGATCAAAAGACACACACAGAGTGATAGTAAAGGCATAGAAAAAAGATATATTTTATTAAAATGGAAACAAACAAAAAAGTTGTGGTAGCAATGCTTACACCAGACAAAATGACTTTAAAACAAAGGTTATAACAAGAGACAAAGGAAGACCTAGTAACCCCACTTTTGAGTACTTATCTGAAGTAACCCAAAATGCTACTTTGAGAGGATGTGGCATCCATATGTTTGTTGCAGAATTATCTAAAATAGCCAAGATAGGAAGGGAACTTGTAATACCCAGAATGGATGACTGGATAAAGAGGAGGTGGTACATATATACAATGGAATATTACTCTGCCATAAAATAGAATGAAATATTTCCATTTGGAACAACATGGATGAAACTAGAGGGTATTTCACTGAGCGTAATAAGTAAAACAAAGAGAGACAAATGTCATGTGATCTCACTTATAATGGAGACTGAAGAACAATATTAAAAAAAAAGAAAAACAGAAAAAGCTCATAGATACAGAGAACATTTTGATTGTTGTCAGATGGGAGGTGGTTTGGTGTGGGTGAAAACAGAGAAGGGGTTAACAAGTATAAATTTGTTGTTACACAGTGTAGTCATGGAGATATAGGGTATATCATAAGAAATATAGTCAATAATATTGTAGTATCTATGTATGGCAGATGGCTCTAAATTTATTGGGGTGATAGATGGGAGGGCAGTTGTGGGACAGGGTGAAAAAAGTGAAGGGATTAAGAAATACAAATTGGTAGTTACAAAATAGTCATGAGGGTATAAAGTAAAGAAGAAGGAACATAGTCAATAATATGGTCATAACTATGTATAGTGCCAGGTGGGTACTAGACTAGTCACTTCCTAAATCATATAAATATCTAACCACTATGCTGCACACCTGATATTAATATAAAATAATATTAAATGTCAACTGTAATCGAAACATTACAGAAGGAGTAAAATGGTGAAGGAGTGTCAGAGGTTTAAATTTCCAGGCATAAAACAAATAATTCATTGGGGGTGTAATATACAGCATAGGGAATATAGTCAATAATATTGTGATAGCATGATACAGTGTCCGATAGTTGCTGGAGTTATCATGGTATCACTTCTTTAGGTATATAAATGTTGAATAACTATGATATAAACCTGAAACTAATATAATATTGTATGTTAGCTATATTGTAATAAAAATATTTTTAAAAATTAAGAATAGAATTACTACATGACCCAGAAATCCTTCTTCAGGGTATTTACCTGAAAAGTCTGAAAACATTTATCCATAAAGATATATGTACCCCTATGTTCACTGCAGCATTATTTATGGTGGCCAAGACATGGAATAAAATTAAAGTTTCCTTTGAGAGATGTTTGGATAAAGAAGAAGTGGTACATATATACAATGGAATATTACTCAGTCATAAGAAAAGATGAAATTGTGACATTTGTGACAACGTGGATGTCTCTTGAGATTATCATGCTAAATGAAATAAGGGAAACAGAAAAAGTTGAGAACCACATTATTTCACTCATATGTGGGATGTAAAACAGAAAGCAATAAACAAACAAACGAAAACTCATAGACACAGACAACAGTTTAGTCAATACCAGAGGTTAAAAGGGGAGGGGTTTTGGTAGAAGTGGGTAAAGGCAGTCAAATATATGGTGAGGGAAGGAGATTTGATTTTGGGTGGTGAGCACAGAATGCAATATAAATGTGGGTGTGGGATCAGCCAGATCTGTGTCCCTGCCTCTCTTACCAGTCTTATATTGGCTTCTTTTGTTTATCCTTATTTATAGGACTTCTGTCCAGCTAGACTTTAGGCAATTCTCAATGATGGTTGCTCTGTAGTTTAGTTATAATTTTGATGTGGTCTTGAGAGGATGCAAGTGCAGCATTTACCTGCTCTGTCACCTTGACTGGAAGTCCTGCACTGGGCATAATTCAATCTTCCTTCATTTATTGAGGAAACACTTCAGTATAGTGTATATCTTTCAGCCTGTAATTATGAATATAAATCCTCCCAGTAAATAGAACATTCCAGTTGGATTTTCTCTATTTAGACAATTTTATTTGGTTTATGAGACACAGCCAAAAGTATAGGAACAAAATTTATTGAACATAATCCATTATAACTTGTCATCTGAATACTGGGTAACTGTCCTCATAGCAAGGAAATAATGAAAAGATAATTTATATAAAAATGAATAGGTATACATGTATTCCTTACTGAATTAAATCTGGTTAAACTTTCCATCATTTATACTTAATTCTAGAATATTGTGTTAATAATATATTTTCATTCTACTATTGACCTCATACACAAAAAGACAGTTTGCCAGTATTATGATTCACTATGCATAAAACTGAGAAGGCTGTTGTAAAATTTTTACATCACAAATCATCATGGATAAAATGAATTGTCGAACAAAAATGCAAGGCTATAAAAACTACTATGAACAAGTAAATGTCAAGAAAATATAAATTATTTTTCACTGAGCAGGGTAACAACATGAATTAGGAAACCTGCAATAAATAACTTGTTATGATAAATTCAGTACAATAAAACAATTCACTGAAAGCTCATGATAAAATATTCAGTGTACAACATATATAAATATACCTTAGCACTGTTTAAAAGGCCCCTTTACTTTAATATCAAGTCATGTAAATTGCCAACAGTAATTTAAATAACTTAATTTAAAGCAATTTAAATAAGGAAAACTGAGTCTGATATTTATCTCTTTATCATGATGTGTTTTTTAATTCAAAAATCTAGAAAGCCTTATGTTTTAAAATTATGTGAAATGTTTGGACATCCCCAGTGTATTCCTGAATCTGATACTTAATATTACTTTTGTTATGATGGTCCTTACGATAAACAGCAATATTTCAAAAGTCATAGCTTCAAAGACATTTTCTCTTATTTAGGGGGAACCTAAAAGGAGCAATAAAGTCTTCACTATCTGACTTCTGTACTTTATTAGGTTAGATGAGTATTAAAACCAGTGTCTGCAAGTATTTACTAAATCAGTGCTTGGATGATAATAAGCCATTATTGGAAAATGAAGATTTTTCCAGCCCCATTCCAAATCTACTCAATCCAAATATCTAGGTAAGGAGCCTGGAGCAAATTTGAAATACTGCTAAAAACAATTGCCTAAGTAGACCTTTATTTTGAATACCTGGACTTCCTCTTAAAGGAGGAAGTAGTTTCCTTGAAGTTAATCTGACAAGCAATTGAATGTACATTTATTGTTTATTCAATACACCACATGGCATAGGTGTTCTTTATGTTGCCCAGACTCTGGAACTAGACTACATGGATTCAAAATTCTGACACTGTAATTAACTGGCTGTTTGACTCTGCCTATGTTACTTAAACCTCAGATTCCTTCTGTGTAAAATGGGGACAACAATTTACCTACTTCATAATGTGAGGATTAAATATGTTCTTATGTGTAAGAAATGTAGTATCTGACACAAAATGCTGAATAAACACGAGCCACTAATTTATTGACTACTACTAATATAGCCCATATGTTGTGGTTAGGTTGGAGGGAGGTAGTTAAAAATCAATAGCAGCTGTTTAGTGACACAAAATTTAGTACAGGATACAAGTGTTGTTGGAGAGTGGGCCCTTCTCAACGTGAGGTCCAGGTTCTTGGCATTTGAGCAAAGAATTGAATGAGATACCAAGGCAAAGTAGTGAAAAAGCAGTTTATGAGAAGAGATAGTACACTTTAAAGAAATAAAAGTGAGCCCGAGCAGTAGAGAATGGCTCAAGAGCCCATTATTAGAAGAGAAATTACATTCCAAAGAGTTTGGAGTGGTCCACATGCAAAGGCAAGGCTCAAAAGGCTCAAAAAGGGAGGAAGGAACTCAAAAAAAGAGGGGCCTGACTGCCCCAAACTTGGAGTTTTTATCCCTTTTTCTCTAGAATGGACTGTTCCCTTCTGGGCATGGGACCCCCTGATTGACACCTGTGATTGACAAGGGGCTATAGTGGAGAGGGGAGGTCTTTTGGGCAGTGCATTCTGTGGGACATGCAGGAATGCAGAGACCCAATGCTTGTGTCTAATTGCCTGTCTTGGTTTCCCCTTGAGAGATGTGATCCCCATAAAATCTCTATGGGAAGCTGAGGGACAGGAGGTCTCTTCTTCTGTATTTATTTTCTGCTGGGCAGGGATGTAGAGCTGTCCCTGCCTATTGGGGGATTCACGGAACTCTCACCCTATCTGATCTCAGATGAGAGGAAGGGGTCTCGAGATCCAACTGGAAGACTGTGTTGGCTTCTTTGGTTGTGACTGGCAAACTTGCTGGGTTATCATCTGTATCCCCAAGACCTCTGAATGAGGAAAAATAGATTTTAATTAATAAATCGGTTAGCTCTTATGAAACCTGTCGCCATTCAGCCCGTCACTCAGGTGGTGTCAGTTGTCTGGGCCCAGAATGGGTTTGGAAAGAATCATTAAGTTTACTCGCCTGGGGGATATTAGGAAGTCACAGGCTTTCAAGTAGTTATCTGAAGCACGGGTAGGAGATTTCTATGAATTACCTGTTGTTTAGGATTCAGAAACTGATTTACAAAACAATCAACAAGCAAGAAGATAGGAGAATTCTATGATTCAGGCTAGAAGCAATCTTTAGTCTAGGATTCACCAACTATTGAGCAGAGTAATCAAAGCCAGGGGCTAAGAAACTAAGGGACTGGGGAGAAGAAGTAACATTTCTACAGAAAAAGAAAACTTAAAAGTTTCTCAGTGTGTGTGTGGGGGGACTACTGGGTTGGCCCACAGCACAAGCAAATGGATGTATTAGTTATCTTTTGCTGCCATAAGAAATTACCACAAATTTAGTAGCTTTAAAGACCACCTCTTTATTTTCTTGTAGTTTCCATGAGTCAGAAATCCAGGCACAATGTATTTCAGCTGGGTAGACTGCTTAGGTTCTCACAAGGTTCAATTCAAGGGAGTGGACCAAACTGGCCTTTTATCTGCAAGCTCTGAGAAAGAATCTTTCAAGCTTATTCAGGGTGTTGGCAGAATTCCATTCCTAAAGGTTATAGAAATAAGGTGTCTGATTCCTTGCAGCTGTCTGCTGAAGTCTACTCTCTGCTCCTAGAAGCTGCCTACATTCCTTCTCATGGGGCCTTTTCCATCTGCAAACCAGCAACGATGTACTGAGTCCTTCTCATGTCTGGCATTTCCCTTTCTGTTCTTTTCTGTTTTTAAGAGCTAATGTGATTATACAGGGCCCACACTGATAATCCAGGATAATCTACCTATTTTCAGGTCAGATTATTAGTAATATTAATTACATCTGCAAAGTGCCTTTCCCCCTGTAACTTAACATATCCAGGGGACTAATGCCAAAAGGTGGAGATCATGGTGGCCAAACATTCTGCCTACCTTAGTGAGGAATTACAACACATAATATTTAGTCTAAAGGACACACATTTTTATTGAAAGATTGGATTAAAATTTCAGTTCTGTCATGTTTACCAGTGATCTGTTAGTGTCCCGCATCTGTACTGAGGGATTGGAAATATACCAACTTCACATGACACTTAGGAGGATTATTGAAATAATGTATGAAATCTTTATAAACCTCAAACACAGCATGTCAGTCAATTTGAGTGTTGTTGACAGAGTTATGTGCAATTTCAACAGGAACAGAAAATGGTGATGATTCTGTCTGGAAGAGTAAAGGTACACTTTATAGAGGGAACATTTAAGTCGGATGATAAAGTATAGGTATGTAAGGCTGCCTGTTTTATAGCAGCCACTAACATATATTTAAAACATATTATATGCCAGGAGCTGTGTTAAATATATTGTGTGCTAAATGATCATTTAGTTATACTGTGGCAATGGGCCCTAGTCAAAGGCCTTCCCAGAGTATATGGTCACTAAGGATTTTGCACAGGCTTCAGACAAAGACATTCCTGGACTATGAGGTTAGCAAGACCTCCGTGTTTAATATTTCCCAATTCCTACCTCACCCAGGAGCCAGTCAGGAGCTGGCACAATGACCACATGTTCTAATAATAAATCTTAGCTGCCAACCTAAAAACTTCAGGGTATATAACCCCAAGTTCCACCTGGGTCAGGGCTCAGCCTCTGGATGTGAATCTACTGAGCCAGTGTCGGCATTAGTAAAAGTTGCTTCCCATGCCTTGGTGTCCTGTCTCTTTGTTTGGGTTCCCTGCAACAATACTAACCTTAGAAGGTACATAGGTGGGTTGTATTAACCCCACTGTATAACATGAAGTTGATTTTGATCAATAATGTTCAAAGAGGGAGTGGGGCACGTGTTAAACACATCACTTAAATATATATCTGGAGGTATACACAAAACAATTTAAACTGTGTTTACACTCCCTCAAGAGAAACTAGGGTATGGATTTGAGATTTTCTATTCCATTTGTGTCAAACACAGCTTATTGTCTCCCCAAAAGCCATTCTCTCCTTCTTCAGTGACACTATTCCACATTTTTAGCTGGACACAAGGCTGTCCAGAATAAAGACTCTATTTTTTAACCTCCTTGAGGCTAGATTTGGTCATGGGACAGAGGGGTTTGAGTGATATCATAGTTTGTTAGGGCTGCCATAACAAAATATCACAAAATTAGTAGCTTAAACAATAGCAATGTATTGTCTCACAGTTCTGGAAGCTAGAAACAAAGTCAAAGCATTAGCAAAATTGGTTTCTTCTGAGAGCTGTGAGAGACTTACCTGTTCCAAGCCTCTCTCCTTGGCTTGTAGGTGGCCACATTTTCCTTGGGTGTATGTATGTCTCTTGTTCAAATTTACCTTTCATCTATGGATATTAGTTATTATGGACTAGGGCCACTCTAATGCCTCCATTTTAACTAATACATCTGCAATTATCCTATTTCCAAGTAAGGTCACATTCTGAGGTACTGGGGGTTAAGACTTCAATATGTGAATTTTGGAGTACATTAATCAACCAATAATGTGATTTCTCAGGAATGTCTTCAAATAGGGAGGGGAGGTAATTACTTTCCTTTAGTGTTTCCTCTGTCTTCTAGGATAGAATACAAACATGATGTCTAGAGCTCTAGATAATTTTGTTATGGGTCAAGCGAGTAGCCCCCCCCCGCCACTGAAAAACTTTTAAGTCTTCTTTCCTATAGAAATGTTAAGTATAGAAATTTTAAATTTCCTTCTCCCTAGTTTCTTAGTTCCTTAGCTCCTGGATTTGATTACTCTTCTAATCAGTTTCTAAATTCTAGACTAAAAATTGCTCCTAGCCTGAATCATAGAATTCTCCTATACCCCTGCTTCTTGATTGTTTTGTAAATCAGTTTTTGAATCTTAAACAGTAGATTGTTTTTAATCTTAACCATACAAATCTCCTACCCCTGCTTCAGATAACTACTTAAAAGCCTGTGACTTCCCAACATCCTCCAAACCCCTCCAGACCTAATTCTTAGATAATTCCGTCTCAGAGAATATTTTCCCAGGCCAGTAAGCCTAATTATTTTTTCCAAACCTATTCTGGGCCCAGCTCCTGGACAATTGAGGCCACCTGAGTGACTGGTTGAATGGCCACAGACTTTATAAGAGCTAATGGATTTATTAATTAAAATCTATTTTTTTCCTCATTCAGGGGCCTTGGAGATACAGATGATACCCCAGCAAGATCATAACCAAAGAAGCCAACAAGGTCTTCTAGGCAAACCTGGAGACCCCTTCCTCTCATCTGAGATCAGCGTGAGATTTCCGTGAATCCCCAATAGGCAGGGACAGCTCTATGCCTCTGCCTAGTAGGAAGCAGATACAAAAGAAAAGACCTGTCCCTCATCTTTCTATAGAGATTTTATGGGGATTACATCTCTCAAGGGGGGAAAACAAGGTAGGCAATTAAGGGCAGATATTTAATCTCTGTATTCCTGCATGTCCCACAGAATGCAAATGCCCAGGAGACCTCCTCTCTCCACCCAAAACTTCCTCTTTTTAGTTGAAATTATCTATCCCTGTGGGGAAACAAAAGGGTATGAAATACCCAACTAGATCAGACCAGTCACTGGCACCTGAACAGTCTTAAAAAATGAGTTAATGACCTCTTTTCAATCACAGGTGTAGAAGGACAGCTCATTCTAGAAACAAAAAAGTGATAAAAACCCCAAGTCTTGGGCAGTCAGCCCTTCCTTTTTTTAAAAACGTTTTGAGCCTTGCCTTTGCATGCAGCCTGCTCCAAACTATTTGCAGTGTACTTTCTCTTTTAATAATGGGCTCTTGAGTCATTCTCTATTTCTCAGGCCCACTTCTACTTCTTTGAAATATATAATCTCTTCTAATAAACTGCTCTCTTACTATTTTACCTTGGTATCTCTTTCAATTCTTTGCTCGAGATGCCAAGAACCTGGATACTGCGCTGAGAGAAGCCCACTTTCAGATAACAATTTGGGAATGGAAGTCAAATAAGAGTAACCAGCTAGAAAGGGCCTAGGTCCTTGAAAATTAGAGTCAGCCTAATCATCCCTGAACTACTACACTCCAGACTTGATTTATAAGAAAAAGACACTTCTATCTTGTTTCAGTGACTACTATTTTTAATTTTCTTTTTACATGCAAATGAATGAATCCTAGTGCATATTTCAAACCCTTTGTCATGTTTTGAATTATTTTTACATATATATTATTTTTAATTAAAAGTGCTTTTATTTTTCTTTATTTAGTGAGCTTTCCTAGTATATTAAAGTATGATATAAAAAAAAGTCTACTGACATTCATTATTTGTGGTGAAATATGCCATTGTTTTATATCACGATTATTTTATGCAAGTGATTTTTTAAAAACCAATTCAGAAAAAATTTTAGTTTGCCTTCCTTATGTAATTGATATATATAAATATTTCCCCTTTTCTCTTTTGGTGATTTGCATGTATTTGTCTCATGAAAGACAGCACTTATATACATCATTGACCCTTCGTTGGAGAAATATTTACTTTGCAGTTTGAGACTGTACAACAGAAAAGAAACTCTGCCTTAGCTGCCTTTACTCTCTGCCTTTGTTGTCAACTGATATGGTAAGTAGAAAATAGTAACTGATAATAGGTTAAGATGCTGGCTTGTGACAGATAAGCAGTGAGCTTTCTGTAATGTGTATAGCTTCACACATGGGCTGTGGGTACTTTTGCTGTTGTAACCTTTAACTGCTTATATAAGAACCATTTTAATTTTATATGCCAGTGGTTCTTATATTTTTGTGGTCATGAACCTATTGAAGAATGTTGAAAGCTATGGATTTTTTCTCCCCTCAAAATGCATATACCTGTAAAGATTTGCATACAATTTTGGGGGGTTTACCGACTCTGATCACTCATTCATGGGTACCAGTTAACTACCCTCGTTCTGTGTAATCTTGTGACATAATTCCAGTACTTATTTCCTTGTTTCATTACTAACCTAACCTTAAAAAGTACATTTGCAATGCAGTGGTATTGTGGCAAACATAGGAAAAAAAATAAATTAGTGCCGTTTTTTTCCTGGAAATCATGGCTTCCCTTTTCTGACCCTTCTTTTCCCTCCAGGGTTTCTCTCCCAACCTCCTCAACATATTGTCACTTTCCCATAGAAATAAAAAAATATTTATTTATTTTCATATTAAAATATGTTTCCTGGAAAGGACATGATAAAGCAGCTATACTAAAAATATAAATGTATAATGATAATTAAAGTGAGATCCCTCTCAGGGATATTTGCCTTTTAGCAGAAAACAAGAAATATGGAGTCAACTAGATTCTTCTCTAATAATAGATACAGGTGTCTGTGAGCAGGTGGGTGAGGTACATGAGTATAGTGGGAAGATTTTTGTGGGGCTTACAAATCTTACCATGAATGTAACGGATGATTATCCAATATGAAAACCTGACCATATGCAATAATAATACTTTATAATGCAGATTTTACTTCATATTTAATACTGTGGCAGTTTTTCAATTATTTAAAGCAACCATTTCTCTAACTTATTTAAAATTTTATAATAATTAAGCCATGCCCTAATTGTGTTCTAGTGTACTTTCTTTGTAGAAATTATAAGTTCAGTACTTTTTTTATGTTTTTTAAATATATAACTTGTTTATTTTATAAACCTATGTATTTTTCTTTTTGTATTTAAGCACATTCTTGAGAAGAAATCCATACATTCGGGGGTGGTAGATGAGGGTAAAAGGGAACTTTTTAATTTTTTAAAAGATTTTTTTATTTCAGAATTGGGGAAGGGGAACAGCATTGGGGAATCGGGGAAGGGAACAAAAAAGTTGCTGTCCTTTTGTTTGTCAGTCTAGTTGTGGAGGAACTTTTTTTTTATCTTAATAATATTTCCATTCAATGCTTGGTGTTTCAGAGTCATTGAATATAAGATTATGTGTTCATCTATTAGGAAATACTTTTATTATAGAATTTATTTTGCATAAAATTATGGTTAACTCCTGCAGGAATGAAAATATAATAGTACTATTCCTACTTGCTAAAAGAGACAGCATGATGACATTTTGGTTTAATGTGTAAATACCAAAATATTAAATGTACTAAAGTATTTCAAGAATGCTCATTTGCTTTACTAATGAAAATCAGTATAGAATATTCCATTTAAATTATTTTTATGTTTGTCTCATTGCCATGTGACAATTCTTCCTCAACTGCATTGGCAGGGGAAGAAGCACTGGAGATATAAGAACAAGCAATTAAATATTTCCAGCCTGAAGTGATATACGCCACCCCCATTTCCATTTTATTAGCCAGTGAGAGTCTAATGTCTATGCGTAACTTAAAGAGAGAAGGTAAATGGAATCTCCCTATACACCTGGAAGTAGATAATAATCAGATATTTGTACACAGTAGAAAACCCTACCACAAAATATTGATATCAATCTCAGGCTCCTTTCACATAGGTAGGTCATATATCAGTGTAGGGTGAGTTATTTTTAATTATACTTGACATTCAATATTATTTTATATTATAATAACTTCAGATGTACAGTGTAGTGGTTAGACATTTATACAACTTATGATGCAATCCCTTTGATAATTCTAGTACCCACCTGGCATTATAAATAGTTATTATAATATTACTGATTATATTCCCTCTACTGTACTTTACATCCCCATAACTATTTTGTATCTACCGATTTGTACTTTGTAATTTCTTCCCTTTTTCTACCCAGCCCCCAACCTCCTTCCCATCTGGTAACCATCAGTTTGTTCTCTGTATCTATGTCTGTTTCTGTTTTGTTTTTGTTTGCTTATTTTGTTCTTTAGATTCAACATATAAATGAGATCATATGGTATTTGTCTCTCTCTGTCTAACTTATTTCACTTAGCATAATACCCTCTATGTCCATAGAATGAGTCCTTTTTATTTGAAAATAATTTATTGAGATAAAGCTACACATCATAAAGTTCATCCATTTAAAGTACACAATGAAGTGAACACACAATGTGATATATAGATGATGTATTACAGAATTGTGTACTCTAAACCTGTGTAACTTTATTAACCATTGTCTCCTAATAAATCATAATTTTAAAAAATTTAAATTAAGTACACAACCAATGATTTTTAGTATTTTGCTAAATGAGCTCTGAAAAGTGTAATTTTGTAAAGATTTCTTGTTTCTAATGTGTGTGCAACAATATCAAATCCAATGTAGAGAAAAATAAAACAGAAAATAAATTATTTTATCTTGAGATCACAATCTAATTGGGGAGAAGAAAAGGACTATATAGGTAATCACGAGAGAACAATCTCAAGTGTTTAAACAGATATATGAAAATACCGAAAACATGATTAAAAAATGGGAAAGGAAATTACATTTATCGAACATCTACTACGTGACAGCAACCATACTAAATGTCTTATGTATACTATCTCATGTAAGCTTCATAATAATTATGTTTTGTTCCAAATTTTACCATTGTGGAAACTAAGGCTCAGAGAAAAATGTCTTGTTCACTTTCACACAGCTAGAAATTAAGAGCCAGAATTCATTTTCAATTAATTCTTAATCTAAATCACAGGTTTCTTATACTATACCATATTGTCATGCCAACAGATATAAACCCAGTAGAGTGAGGCTTATCTGGGAGTATATTGATAGAATATACTTTTGAAAAAAAAACTAGACATACATTGGTAAAATGGCGGGTCCTGGGGCCAGCAGTGTGGCTCAGTTGGGTAGGAGCTCACTCAAGAGTGCGAGCTCTGAGCAAGAGGGTTGCTGGTTCAATTCCTGGCCTGAGCTGAGCTGACGCTAAGCTGCCAACAGGTGGCAGGATGGCTCAGCTTAAAAAAAAAAGATGCCCCTGAAAATGGCAGCTGTGGGGAGGGCTCCCTCAGTACTCTCCTGGAAATTGCCGCAATTTGAACTACTGTAACTCAGCAAACAAACCTCTACCCTGCACACAGATCAGAGAAGAGACTCCCATGCCAAGTACTTAAAGGTGGGCAGACCAGGCTAGCGGGGGAAGAGGGAGGCAAGATGCATGGAGGTGCAGCCCGCACTCGCGGCTGCTGAGACACAGGGGCCTCAGAGAGCAGATCAGAGAGTATTCTCGTGGTTGACTCCCTGTGCCTTGTGGCCCGCCTAGAGAGCACGACAGTTTGCAGTCTGAGACAGAAGCCTTGGACTGGGAGAGTGGGAGAAGAGAGAGAGAGGAGACGTCCATGCAGAGTTATGGTCCACAACCACGGCTGCGGAGCTGCGGGATCCCAGGAGACAGAGCCGAGAGCACTGCAGCACCAAGGTGGGCTCAGTCCCTGCATCCACCCAGTTCCGCTGGGAGTCCAGCAGGAGCCCCGCAGCACACAGGATCTGAGGCAGAAACTTCAAACTGGGCGAGCAGAGGAAGAGGGAAGCAAGACACGTGGAGACACAGCCCACACCCACAGCTGTGGAGACACAGGACCCCAGAAAACAGAATGGAGAATGCTGCAGCGCCAGGGAGGGCTCTGGCTCTGTGCCCCTGCAGTCCATCTCAGAGCACAGCAGGAGCTTGGCTGGAGCATCTAAGGCAAAAGCCACAGCTCCAAATGGTGGTGGGACTTTTTTTAAAAATTTCTTTCTGGTTAAGAGTTGGTTTGGAACACCAGCTCTGAGCAACCGGGCCCCAGTTCGGATCCCATATGGGGGCCAGTGACACTGCCCTCTACAGCTAAGATGGTGAACGGCAGCTCGACCTAGAGCTGGGCTGCCATGTGTCGCCAGCGACGGTGCAGGTTGCAGCCCCTGCTGCAGTGGGCTGCCATAAGCTACCGTGAGTGACCAGCAGCCAGCATGAGTGGCCTTTGTGAGCTGCCAAGAGCTACCGTGAGCAGCCATCCAGAGGCTGGCAACCGATCTGCCTAACCCGGGAAGAGCACAATGACAGTACCAACATGGGCCAGTGAGGCAACGTCCTCCACAACTAGACTGAAGAACAAAAACAACAGCAACTTGTCTGTTCCCCTTCCCCCATTCCCCAATAAAATCTTTAAATAAAAAAAAGAAACAGAAAACCTGAATAGACTGATTATACAAAGGAAATTGAATAAGTAATCAACAAGCTCCCAACAAATATAAGCCCTGGATCAGATGGCTTCACAAGTAAATTTTACCAAACATTCAAAACAGAATTGTCATCTATTCTCAAACTATTTCAAAAAATTCAGAAGGAGGGAAGGCTCCCAAACTCTTTCTATGAAGCCATGATCACCCTGATTCCAAAAACAGACAAAGACAGTACAAAAAAGAAAAACTACTGGCCAATAACCCTGATTAACATAGGCGCAAAAATCCTCAACAAAATTTTAGCAAACAGAATTCAGCAATATATTAAGAAAATCATACATGATCATGATCAAGTTGGTTTCATCCTCAGTATGCAAGTTTGGATCAACATCCGCAAATCAATTAATGTGATACACCACATCAACAAAATGAATAATAAAAACTATATGGTCATATCAATAGATGCAGAAAAAGCATTTGACAAAATACAGCAGCCATTTATGATAAAAACTCTTAGCAAAGTGGGAATACAGGGATCATATCTCAACATAATAAAGGCCATATTTATAAACCCACAGCTAACATCATACTCAACGGGAAAAAGCTTTAACCATTCCCCCTTAAGATCAGGAACAAGACAAGGCTGTCCACTTTCTCCACTTTTATTCAACATAGTTCTGGAAGTTCTAGCCACAGCAATCAGGCAAGAAAAAGAAATAAAAAGCATCCAAATCAGTAAGAAGGAAGTAAAATTGTCATTATGTGCAGATGACATGATACTATATATGGAGAACCCCAAAGACTCCATCAAAAAGCTATTGGAACTGATAGACAAATTCAGTAAGGTAGCAGAATACAAAATCAATATTCAGAAATCAGTTGCATTTGTATATACCAATAATAAACTATCAGAAGAAGAAATTAGGAAATCAATCCCATTTGCAATTGCTTCAAAAACAATAAAATACCTAGGAATAAATTTAACCAAAGAAGTAAAAGACCTGTACTTAGAAAATTATAAGACACTGAAGAAAGAAGTAAAAGAAGATACAAATAAATGGAAAAACCTTCCATGCTCATGGATAGGAAGAATTATTATAGTTAAAATGTCCATACTACCTAAAGCAATATATAGATTCAATGCAATTCCTATCAAACTACCTAGGGCATTTTTCACAGAAATAGGAAATATAATCCTAAAATTTATATGGAACCATGAAAGACCTCAAATAACCATGACAATCCTGAGAAATAAGAACAAAGCTGAGGGTATCATGCTACCAGACATTAAAACATACTACAAGGCTACAGTAATGAAAACAGTATGGTACTGGCATAAAAACCGGCACATAGATGAATGGAACAGAATAGAGAGCCCAGAAATAAATCCATGTATATACCTACAGTTAGTCTATGACAATGGAAGGAAGAATTTACATTGGGATAAAGATAGTCTATTTAATAAATGGAGTTGGGAAAATTGGACTGACACATGGAAAAAAAATGAAACTGGACCACCTCCTTATGCCATATACAAGAACAAATTTAAAATGGATTAAAGACTTAAATGTAAGACCTGAAGCCATAAAACTCCTAGAAGAAAATATAGGGACTAAATTTGCAGACATTACCCTGAGCAATATTTTCCTGATATATCCGTGCAGGCAAGGGAAGTAAAAGAACATATGAACTTATGGGACTACATCAAACTTAAAAGTTTTTTCACAATGAAGGAAACAATTAATAAAACAAAAAGTTAGCCTACTGAATGGGAGAAGACATTTTTCAATGATATATCTTACAAGGGGTTAATATCCAAAATTTATAAAACACTAATGCAACTCAACACCAAAAAACAAACAAACAATCGAATTAAAACATGGGCAGAGGATATGAAGAGACGTTTCTCTAAAAAGGACATACAGATGGCAAACAGACATATGAAAAAATGTTCAACCTCACTTAGCATTAGGGAAATGCAAATAAAAACCACAATGAGATACCATGTCACCACGGTCAGAATGGCTAGTATCAATAAATCAACAAACAACAAGTGTTGGCGAGGTTGTGGGGGAAAGGGAACGCTGGTGCACTTTTGGTAGGATTGCAGACCCGTGCAGCCACTAGGGAAATCAGTATGGAGGTATCTAAAAAAACTGGAAATGGAACTACCATATGGCCCAGCAATTCCACTCTTGGGTATTTATCCAGAAAAACCTAAGACACTAATTAGAAAAAAATATATGCACCCCTATGTTCATTGCAGCACAATTTATAATAGCCAAGACTTGGAAACAATTGAAATGCCCATTGGTAGACAACTGGATTAAGAAACTATGGTACATTTATACAATGGAATATTACTCAGCTATAAAGAAGAAAATTATACTATTTACAATGATATGGATGGACCTAGAGAACATTATGCTAAGTGAAATAAGTCAGTCAGAGAAAGACAAATACCATATGATCTCACTTATATGTGGAATCTAAATAACTGAATAAATGAGAAATGTAAACAGAAATAGTCTCAGAGACACGGAGGAAACACTGAGGGTTGCTAGTTGGGAGGGCATGGGGATGAAGGAGAAGGGGAAGGGATGAGACAATATAAATTGGCAACTACAATATGGCCTCAGGGATAAAAAAAAAGACATTCTGGGGAATATAATCAATAATGTTGTAAATATTTTTGGGGGGCCAGATGGAATCATGTCTTGTTAGGGAGACCACTTCATAGACAGTGTAGAGACCTCACTGCCACATTGTATATCTGAAGCTGATGTTGAATAATATTTTATGTCAACTATAATTTTATATACATATAGCCATGGGATGTGGAGCATAGTGTGGGAATGAAGCCAATGGAATTGTAATAGATATGTATGATATCGGGGGGGGGCAGTGGATGGGGGAAAAAGGGCTGTCAATTTGTGAAGGGTGAAAAGCATAACTATCGCATTGTTTTGTACACCTAAAACGAATAAATAACAGGGAAATAATAGACGTATGCACCCCTATGTTCACTGCAGTGCTATTTACAATAGCCAAGATATGGAAGCAACCGAAATATCCCTCAATGGACAATTGGATAAAGAAATTGTGGTACATATGTACAATGGAATATACTCTGAAAAAAAAAAGAATGAAATCTTACCATTTGTGACAACATGGATGGACCTAGAGGTATTATGCTAAGTGAAATAAGTCAGAACAAGAAAGAAACATACCATATGATGTCACTTATATGTAGAATCTAAATAACAAAATAAACAGAACAGAAACAGATTCATCGACACAGAGAACAAACTGATGGTTGCTAGATGAGAAGGGGGTTAGGGGGCTGGGTGAGAAACATAAAAGAATTAAGAAGTACAAATTGGTAGTTACAAAATAGTCATGGGGTGTAAAGTACAGTATGGGGAATATAATCAATAATATTGTGAAAACTATATTTAGTGTCACGTGGGTACTGGACTTATTGGGGTGATCACTTCATACATTGTATAAATGTCTAACCATTATGCTGTACATCTGAAAATAATATAAAATAATATTGAATGTCAACTATAATTGAAAAGAAATAGTCACAGGGATGTAAAGTACAGCATAGGAAATGTAGTCAGTAATATTTTAATAACTATATACAGTGTCAGAAATGTAATATCACTTTGTGAGGTATATAAATGTCTAATCACTATGTTGTTTTGTACACCTACAACTAATATAATATTGTATGTCAATGATAATTGAAAAATAAAATTTAAAAATAAACAATTAAGAAAAAAAGGTGGGTCCTGTGTTTGTGGTGTGTGTGTGTGTGTGTGTGTGTATACATTTGTGACTGTCAGTATACTGACCCCACTTTACATACCTTCAAATAAATAAACATTAGGACTTCAGACAACATATGGGCCCTTTCAAGTGTCTTTCCATTTACTCTTCTGTTATAAAACACTCATGTGTTTGTTTGTTTATTTAATCAGAAAACTTTTATAGAGAACTCACTATGTCCCCAAGCACCTACTCTGCTAAGTCCTCATATAAATACAATTTGAATATTTTATCAAGAAACTGCTACAATAGAGATCATATAAGATTAATAAAGGAAGTACACAGTGCTACTGATGCTAAGTAGTTAGAGATGGTTGGTACTTGGTCTAATCAAGAAAGTCTTCAAGAAAAAATATATGAGAAATGAAACCTGAAAAACAAGTAAGATTTTTGGACAGAGAAGACAGAAAGTATAGCAAAAATGGCATGATCAAAGTAGCAGAAACAGGAAAGCAAAGATAGTATTGGGGAAAATATAAGCGATCATGGGCTCTGGAACACAGGGAATATAAATCAAAGTGGTGGAAAATTATAGAAATTTTTGAATGATGGGTTAAAGAGAATTACATTTGACAAGAAGCTTATAGCCTTCTATTGACAACAAGTGTACTTTTATAACCTCTAAGGAGGAAAGAAAAGATCCAGAAATCAGGGAAGAGCAACTGGACTTATGTCCTTCAAGATCAAGGTAATGAAATGTGGCTTTGTAATGTAAATCCAATTCATAAGGAAGGAAAGTATTCCTTGGCCATTATAGGGTTGATGCTATATTAACCAGACAATGGGCTTCTTATGTAGACCTGTTGAGGGATTTTGGTGAGAAACTAATCCTTATAATGTGAAATGTGTCTAGATTTTTAGATGCTTGGGGAAATGCAAATTGCAATCTGAAATGTGAGATTTGATCTTACTCCCAAGATTCACCCCTTGTTTCTAGTTAATAGTAGAAACCTTGTTGAGGAGAATACACTTATGACTCACAGCAGATACCTGAAGGCATGCATTTTACAAGACATATAAGGTAACCTAGGACTTGTTTCCTGGGGCAGAAGTAGCATGTCCTGAAGGGAAAAAAATCAGGAGACGTGGCTTTTTCAGAGAATACATTAATCCAGACAAGGACTGTAGGAGCAAGGAAGAAGAGGTATCATGAGGATGGAGAAAATGGCCATGTGGGGTACCCTGAGTATCCAAACAGTAAGTTCTGAAATATTTTTTCATAACACAAATGGAAGGGGTATAGAGGTAAATAGACTAGATGCATAACACAATTTCATCCCCCTTTTCTCTGCATGGGTTAAATATAATATTTCTCTTTACCAAGGTTGTAAATATTTGGAAGAGGGAGGAAAATAGTCCACTGCTCCCAACTACACCTTTTTCCTTCTTTGCCTTAGTCACTGGCAGTTATTAGAAACAGCATCATTGTGTACTGAAAGGTGATTAGTAGCGTGTCCACCTTCAAACAACATTCCTGTTAGAAAACACCAACTCTCTCAATATTGCCCTAGAGACTAGATAGTGATAGCTTAGATACATTATGTGACAAAAGAGATGTGCTTTTCACATTGGTTAAATTTGTGGTAGCTCTTGAATTTTCTGTGAACTTTGGCACATTTCCTGGCTAAGCCTGGACCAAGCCATATCCAAGAATTTATCCAGGAGTGCTTCCCATCCCAGTCACCAAACTGTTGTCAGAATGGTGCCAGAAGAAAAAATGCACCCAGAAAAACCAATAAAGGTGTTTGTTTTAACCTCTCATAGTCAGAGGGATGTGTAAAAGGAAACACTCACATTGACAGCAGAGCTGGGGCTCTGAGTTGTACCATTTCAGAATAGATATTCTCTGTAGAAGTCTAGGATTTTACAGTGTCACATATGAGGTCTGTCAATTAAGTTTATGAACTTGTTGAAATGATATTGCTAACCTTTTCTTGATATCAGAGGGATTAGTCATTATTAATTTGTAACAAGTGAACCAACAGTTAATCAAGTTTACTATTTGGAAGTGCTGAAAAGGCTGCATGAAAAAATTAGACGACCTGAACTTTTCATCAACAATTCATGGCTCTTGCATCATGACAATGCACCAGCTCACACAGCACTGTTTGTGAGAGAGTTTTTAGCCAGTAAACAAATAACTGTGTTGGAACACTCTCCCTACTCACCTGATCTGGACACCAATGACATCTTTCTTTACCCAAAGATAAAGGAAATATTGAAAGGGAGACATTTTGATGAAATTCAGGACATAAAGGATAATACAATGACAGCTCTGAAAAAGAGTTCCAAAATTGCTTTCAAGGGTGGACTAGTGGCATTGGTGCATAACTTTCCAAGGGGAGTATTTTGAAGGTGACTATAGTGATATTCAGCAATGAGCTATGTAGCACTTTTTCTAGGATGAGTTTTCAAACTTGCCAGACCTCGTACATTTCCCTGGCCAATGTCTTTCTTTAGGAGAGGGTGAACCATAGGCACTTATGATCATTCATATTCTGACAAAGAGTTTTGGAGTTTTTTTGTTTGTGTGTTTTACGAAATTCAGTTCAGTCCATGATAGAAAAGTCAAATATTTTTCCAAGATGTTGAGATTTATTTGGAGATTCAAGAAAGCACTTGAAATGCTGGTGGCTGTTTCTGTATCCTAGATTGATGGTCCATGATAGACAGCACAGGAAGACGTATGGTTGACATAATCATTAGATATGGAAGAGGAAGAGTGTTACCAGGGAAGTTTAAACTATGTCTTGATTACATTAAAGAAGTGTGCCAGGAATGGGATTCTTAACGATTTGAGAAATGAAAAAGGGTCACAGAGTGTTTCAAACAACATACCCTCTAAGTTATATTAATGTAAATGTATTAGTGTATACCTCTTTTGTAAATTGCTTTGTTGCCTTAGAGAAGTCTTTGTCAGTATAAGGAACTCCAAAGAAGTGCTTATTACCTTTTTAACAATCCTGCAGAAATGATGGAAAAAGACCTCTTAACATGCAATGAGATGGTGAACATTACTACAAAATACTATAGAAAACTGCATTGTAGAATATAACCTCAGGGTTCATGAACATCCTGAGAATTTTTCAGGAAATTTACTACTAATTCAAGTAGGGTCAACTGATTCAGGTGTAGGAGAAAAAAGATGAGAAATTTAAGTCCATAGATATTTACAGGCCAAATAAATAAACTGATATTGTATTTTAGACTGAGCTCAGTCTTAGTTGCTAAGAAACAAATGCCATGTCAAGATTAATTGGGGTGTTGGTGGCAGATGTAAAGGTAAGATGTTGTAATCCTTACTTCTGGAGAACTCCTTGGTAAACTTGTGTTTTTTGTTTCTCCACCAGCATGATGGGTACTTTATGGTAAGTTCTGTGTTCATGAAAGATTACTGTCCAGTTTGAGTTGTATTTTGATATATTAATTATTGAATACTGTGTAGATTTTGAATGTATGGTGTTGCTTTCTAGTATGACTAATGGGTTCATAAGTCTGGTATCCTTTCCAGTAGTATTACCCTGTTGCATGGTTTCTTTTTTTTTTTTCAAACATGAGAAGTTGTAGTTAAGGATCCTGGAAATTACCTAGAAATCCATTATCATGTGAAATCAGCTGACCAACTTCTTGATTCCAGAAAGTCTTTTTAATCCTTTACTGAGTACAGTGGGTGAATCAGGAAGTAAAAAAACAGAGACTTAGAAAATAAAAACTCCGTCCCTTCCTTCTCTTCTCTTTCTGAACTAGATAATCACTTCAAATCAAAACCAACTTTGCTGTCATATTTTCTGTGGTAGATCTGCTTATCTATCTCTATCTCTCTATATATAAAATTGCTTGTATCCTAAGGTAAAATATTCTGCCTAACAAATATTTAATTCAAAGTGATTTAATTGCCTCAAGATGATATATGTTATTGATATACATTTTGAGATCTTTATTTGAACACTCTTAAATTTCTAGGCTATGCTTCACTCTTCTTCTCTTTGCTAACTGTAATTCTCCCTGTTTTACAGGTGGAACAAGTTGACTCACACAGAGATTGAAAAGATGCTAGCAGCAATCAGTGACAAGGAAAAAGTGAAATGATTCCCTGGGCCAAATTACTTTTAGTAGCTATTTCCAAAAGTGAAAGAATAAATGTATTTTTAAAGAGAATCAAAGAATTAACACCAACCTTTGTGTCTACCATCTGAAGAGGAATTCTATGTCTGTTGCTTATGCTAACACCATCAAAGTGAAACCTTTTGATTGTGCAAACATATTGCACAGGTTTATATAAAGGTCAAAATGGTAACTTATTATTAGATGTCATTTTATTTGAACAGCCAGAAGAGAGACTATTTATCTTATTGATCTTTTCTACTAATTTGCTTTTCTGAATGTGGAACTTGTGATGTGCTATGTCATTTCATTTGAGCAGTTGCAAGATAAAAACAAACAAGCAAACACAAGCAAACAGACTTGGGCCCTATATTGGAAAGTGGGTATGCAACTTGTTTGGAAGGGCATTAAGATTTTCAAGCTAGAGAAGTGTTTGAGTTAACTTTCAATAACCTATGAAAGGCAGTTGATTTCTTGGAAAGAGCATAAACTTTGGAGTTAGAAATATATGGATTCAAATCGAGAAAGTTAATTAACCAGATGATTCTAAGACTTTCAGGTTTCAAAAAGCAGTAAGCCAAAAAATAATGTTGTAGACTAACATGTGGTCTCAACTTCTTATTTCATTAGGTAAAGATACAATAAAACCAAGTGATCACTTTGTAAGTTATATAAATGCCTAATCACTATGTTGTGCACATGAAAGTAATATAACAGTTTATGTCAGCTGTAATTGAAAAAATATTTTTAATAAAACTTTTAAAAGATACAATAAAACCCCACAAATAAACACATGAAGTACAATTATCATCACCATTTATGCAGATAGTTGACTTCCTAATATCCACTTTCCCTGTTTCTCACTGATAGAATTCTCAATTTTGTTCATGGAAGCAACACACCCAGGTAAAATCCTATATTTACCAGTGTACTTTATACCTAAGAGTAGCCATAAAAGACAGTCCTGGGCAATCAGATGGAAGGGAGAGTCAGTTAGGATTTCTGGAAGACTTGCAATTTCTGATATAAGGGCCAAATTCTTTGTTGCTTCCTCTTTTATTAATTTGTTTTCCTTACTTGGACATGAGGTTGGGAGAGGAGCAGCCATCTTGTGACCATTACATGGGCATACAGATAAAGGTTACAAGCTAAGGAAGCCAGAGGAGAAGATGAAAAAGAGCCTGGATACCTAATGCCATTGAGGAAACACCCTATTAGCTTTGGATTATCCACTGCAGACATTTTTATGTGAGAAAATACTCCTTACTTTTGAAACCATTATCTTCTAGGTTTTTGTTACTAATAATGAAATGTAATCCTAATGGACATATCAGCATTTAGTAAAATAATGGATAATTTAATACTCATAAGTTTTTTGCCTTGCTGTCTCTTAAAAGATCTCTTGTCTCTCTCTCTATATATTTTTATTAAAGTTCATTGAGGTGACAATTGTTAGCATAGTTATATAGATTTCATGTGTACAATTCTGTAATACATCATCTATATATCACATTGTGTGTCCAACACCAGCGTCAGTTTTCTTTCCATCATTATATATTCGATTCCCTTTATATGCATCATCCTGTCAGGACATTTTTAGTCCTGTGTCACCTTGGCTGCTGCCTCTACCTACTGGGGTAACATTGCTTAGGTTTATGTATATTATATTCTTTAGATGAGTCTTCGCCTACTTCCAGATATTTCTGTCAGCTGGAAAATCCTCCTCAGGAATTTTCTAAATAGATGTTTCTGTTGATGCTTCCAAACTTGTATTCTCATGGGCTAAGAAATAATGAATATGTCCTCTGTGTCTTATTTCTTGAAATTTTGCTTTTCCTTTGCATGAGAATTTTCTAGGTTTTGAGTAACTTGTGAAATAGAATTGAAGAAAGCATCCATGCTACCACTTCTTTTCCTGAACCATTAGTATGTGTCTCAAGAGTTGAACGCTTCTCTCTTATTTCACTACTCCTTTGAAGCAGTCTCAGGTGAGTTGTATTTCAAAATATTTTTTATATTTTAATGATATATTATTTAGAGGATGAAAATTTATGACTATTATAAGTATTAAAATTTCATTGTGGATTGTATCCTTTGTTGAAGAGTTTAAAAGTATTTATTGTCTAGATTCATCTTTTTACCTTGAATTTTATATTTTTATAATAATAGTCTGAATCTCTTTTCTTCTGGTTATATCTGGCTGACATATCTGTGCCTAACATCTAATTTTAACTTTCTCATATCATGTACTTTAGAAATTTATCTTGTAAATATCTCATAGGTGAGTTTATCTCTTAGCCTTCTTCTAAACTGAAAGTCAATTTCTTTTAATAGGGTAATTCATTTTAAATTTATTTTTGAAACTAAAAACTTGTTCTTATTTTATCATGTTATTTTATGCTTTTTTGTATGTATTTTCTTTTTTAATTAAGAAATATGCTTTATATCCTATTTTTATCATCATAAAAGTATACATTTTTAAATTTATTTTTTTAATTAAAGTTTATTGGGGTGACAATTGTTAGTAAACTTACATAGGTTTGAGGGGAAGGGGGAAGGGACTGGTGGATGAGGGTAAAAATGATCAAATATATTGTGATGGAAGGAGAACTTACTATGGGTGGTGAACACACAGTGTGATATACAGATCATGTATTACAGAATTGTATACATGAAATGCATGAATTTTGATTTTATTTATATGCATGGTAAACCAATCATTTTTAAACATATTAAACTATCAATATTTAATTATCAAGGCCATAATGATATATTATTTACTAATGTCACCCACATGCTGATTATTTTCAAATGTATTGTTTCTTCTGCATTCTGAAATAACATCTTTTCCCCCCCAATCTCCTGCTTATTTACTTATTCAGCATTTTAAAAAAATATTTTCAACTCTTAGGCAGCTCCATTTTCACCTCAAACTAACCCAATTTTATCTCTTCTTATGTGTCCATGTTTTACAGAATTTTACAAACCACAAACAATTCAGAAATACAAACCGGAGGCAGATTTACCAAGAAGAAATTTCTTTTTTTCTATTTATTTTATTTTTTTTGTTAGTTTCAGGTGTACAGAACAATGCAATAGTTATCCTTTTCATCCTCACAGAGTAACAACCCCCCTCCCCCCATGCAAGAAGAAATTTCTTAAATCCATTGCCTGTTATTCTTAATATTGGTGTCTAATAATTCATTTCACTGTCCCACCTCACAGGGGATTTCAAACTGTGTCTGATAAGCTTCTTCTAAAGGTCATTGGGTGGAATGCTGGATGTTGTTGTATTAGAACAGAAATACCCCTGAGTGACTATTAGCTGAACTCTTAAAACAAATGTGTTAACATTATAGTAATCAGGGCCTTTAAACTTGTTCTCCCTTATTCTACAATGTTCATTTCACAGATACTTGCATGTTCACTTCTTCACTTCATTCACATCTCCACTTAAATATCACCTCCTCAGAGACATCTTCTCTACACTTTATTCCCTTACTTCATTCTATTATTTTCCATAGCTCTTACAATTGACTGAATTTCTATTAATAATTTGTTAATTGTTTATCTTATCATTTTGTCTCTATTTTTATTACTATATTTCCAGAGTCTTGAAAAGTCCCTGATACATAGAAAGTACTAAAAACTACTTGTTGAATAAATTAATTTTCACTTGTTCCCTGAAACAGCAAACCCATAAATATACAAGTTTTGATTAAGTTGGAGAACTTTTTGCAATGATGTTGCTAAACTTTTTTGATATCAGAGGGATTAGTCATTATTAATTTCTACCAACTGGACAAACAGTTAACCATGGTTACTCTTTGGAAGTGCTGAAAAGGCTTCATGAAAAAATTAGATGACCTGAACTTTTCGCCAACAATTCATAGCTCTTGCATCATGACAATGCACCAGCTCACAAGGCACTGTCTGTGAGGGAGTTTTTACCAGTAAACCAATAACTGTATTGGAACACTCTCCCTACTCACCTGATCTGGCCACCAATGACATCTTTCTTTACCTGAAGATAAAGGAAATATTGAAGGGAAGACATTTTGATGACATTCAGGACATCAAGGGTAATAACGATGACAGCTCTGATGGCCATTCCAGAAAAAAGTTACAAAATTGCTTTGAAGGGTGGACTAGGCACTGGGTCGGTGCATAGCTTCTCAAGGGGGAGTACTTTGAAGGTGACCATAGTGATATTCAGCAATGAGGTAAGCAGCTCTTTTTCTAGGATGAGTTCACGAACTTAATAGTCAGAACTTGAATGGCGTGTGGGTGGTAGTAGAAGTAAAATGAATGAAATATCAGGAAAAAATAATTTTAGAGACAATTCTTTCTAAACAATTTTGACTACTCTGACTCAGTCTCAGTGTCAACTTGTTGGAAACAATTAAAAAACTGTAATGCCCAGAGTGCCCTCCCATATCTCTCCCATGCTTGGCCTTCTCATTTGTCAACATTCTATGATACAAAACACCACTCCCTAGATTGTTTACTGAAGTCACATTATGTATCTGAGAATTAGGGTTCAAGACAGATAAAAATGGGGCAATGAAGTATAGTTGCTGTTGGATACACTATCTCTGACCTGCCTAGATATAAGCTACTATACAGTATTGGGTGTCGGAAAAGTCGTGACGCATTTTTGCAATGAAAAACAGAAAAAATATGTCATGACTTTTCCGACAGCCAAATAGAGGGTGTTTTCCCCTTTTAAGGTCAGTTAAGTTTCCATCACTCTCTATTTCAGGGCCTCGTTTGAACTTTGTTTAATAGAAACTACTCCTACTGTGTGAATGACCTTTGACTACCATTCCAGATCTGTTGAAATTTTGCATCACTCGTTGTGACTTTATTACTTATTCAATGGGAAATGTAGGGAATGTGACCACATAAGTCCACTAAACCCATTAGAAAGAAGAAATTATTTTGTAAGATTTTCAAGTTATGAGGAACACTCTGACAGTAGTATTGTGGAAGATAAATTCCAAGGAGCTGAGATTAGAGGGAAGGACTTTGGTTAGGAGGTTTCAGCAGTAAAACAGAAATGATTAAACAGCAAATTAATGATATTGTAGAGGCGATGAGGAGGAGAAGGTAGGTTTGTGAAATAATTACAGGGAAAAGTAACAAAAAGTTATAATTGATTAGATGTATTGAGAAGTAAAGGATAGATCGGTACTAAGGATGACTCCAGATTCTTTCTCGTGAAAGACAGGGCAACTATAAAGGCTAGTAACCAATGTATGGAATGCATAAGGGAGGGTCGATAAGATAAAAATAATGTCATTTTGGATATGTTGAGTTTAAAATATACTTGAAACTCAGTTGGATATAGTCAACATATAATTGGATATGAAGATTTGGAGATCATAAAAGGGATTAGGTGCAGAGACAAAGACATGGGTATTCCCACTTGGGTGTTATAAGTGACAGTTAAAACCGTGTTAAGTGGGTGAGATCACATAGTGAAAGTTTGCAAAAATGATAAGTGGGTTAGGGAAAACCCCTATAAAATATCCTTATTTAAACAGATGTGTGGAGATGATAAATAATGGAAGGAGTGCAGAAATTAGTCCAAGGTTTTTGGAAAAGAAGAGTACATGACATTATGGAAGTCAATGGAAAATATAAGTACAGAGAATAGGTCAACAGTACAAAATGCCACAGGTCAAGAAGCTTAAGAATTAAGAATGTCTATGAAATTTAGCAAATAAAAAATAATTACTGATATTTTCTTGTTAGTTTCAGATGCACACAACAACATAGTGATGAGACATTTATATACCTCACAAAGTAATAATCCCAATAAGCATATGACCCATCTGATACTGGACATAGTTATTAGAATATGATTGACTATATTCCTGATGCTGTACTATATATCCCAGGGACTAGTTTTTTTTCAATTATACTTGACATTCAATACTATTTTTTGTGAGTTTCAGGTGTACAGTATAGTGGTTACAATTTATATAATGTATGAAGTGATCCCCCCAGTAAGTCTTACATGATATATAATTTTTAGAATATTATTGACTATATTCCACAAACTGCAATTTAAATCCCTGTTACTCTTTTGTGACTACCATTTTTTACTTTTAAATGCCTTCAACTTTTTCACCCAGTCCCCCAATCCTCCTCTCATCTAGTAAATATCAATTTATCCTCTGTATCTATGAGTCTGTTTCTGTTTCTTTTGTTTGTTTATTTTGTACGTTAGATTCCACACATATGTGAGATCATAAGGTATTTGTCTTTCTCAGCCTGGCTTATTTCACTTAGAATAATACCCTCTAAGTCCATTCATATGAGTATTGTTGCAAATAGAATGATTTCATTATTTTTTCTAGCAAGGTAATATTCCATTATATATATATATATATATATATATATATATATATATATATATATATATATATAATTTATACAATTGTCTATTGATAGGAATTCTGGTTGTTTCCATATTGTGGCTATTGTAAATAACACTGCAGTGAACACAGATGTACATATACCTTTTTAAATGAGTGTTTTGGATTTTTTGGGATAAATACCCAGAAGTGGAATTGCTGGGTCATAAGATAGTTCTATTTTTAATTTTTTTGAGGAAAACGTGTATACTGTTTTCCATAAGTGGCTGCACCAATTTGAACTCCCATCAAAGTGCAAAGGGTTCTTTTTTCTCCACATCTTAACCAACACTTGTTGTTTTTTGATTTATTAGTGATGGCCATTCTGACAGGGGCAAGGTGATATCTCATTGTAATTTTTATTTGCATTTCTCTAGTGATTAGTGACATTGAGAATCCCATCATATGTATATTGGCCCTGTGTATGTCCTCTTTGGAGTAATGTCTATTCAGGTTTTCTGCCAATTATTTAATTGGATAGTTTGTGTTTTGTTGTTGTTGTTTAATTGTATGAGTTCTTTATATATTTTGGATATTAACCCCTTATCAGAGGTGTTGCTTGCAAAAATCTTCTAGCACTGGGAGGGTGAGATGGGATTTTCTAGGATCTGAGCCTCTGTCTTCTGTCGTCTGCTTGGCAGTGAAGGCTTAAACCACCATTTTCACCATTCTTCCCTCAGTCTTTGCTCCGAAGGCCCTGCTGTGAGCGTTGTGTTTAGCTGTGTTATCTGCTGATCCCTCTCAAGTGGGACTATGGGTCATAGGTGAATGCTAGCAGTCTGAATTTTGCCATCTCCCATGACTGCATAGCTCCAGAATGAAGGGAGCTTTGAGCTCTGGTCTGGGTCCTGCAGGCCCCTGGCCTAGATCTCTGCATTTTCCCCTTCCCCTATCCCCTGTTCACCCAATTTGCCCACCTTTAGATGATTGCAATTACATGTCTCTTGGGCTTGCCTGTGCTGTGCAGGAAGTCCTTTGTGGAATTATAGCTGTTCAATTTGTTATAAATTCCAGGGGAAATTTCAAGAGGCTTTTCTCACACCACCATTTCTGTGATGTAATTTATCAGTTCTAATTGGTTTTCTTGTGGAGTCTTTGGGGTTCTCTATATACAGTATCATGGCATCTGCAAAATTTCTTTTCTTGTCTGATTACTATGGCTAAAACTTCAAGTATTATGTTGAGTAGAAGTGGTGAAAATGGACATCCTTGCTCTGTTCCTGATCTTAAGGGGGAATGCTTTAACTTTTTCCTCATTGAGTATGATGTTAGCTGTGGGTTTGTCATATCTGCCCTTTATTGTACTGTAATATGTTCTCTCTAGTCCCACTTTGCTGAGAGTTTTTATCATAAATGGATGCTGGATTTTGTCAAATGCTTGTTTGCATCTATTGATATGACCATATGATTTTTATTTTTTATTTTACTTATGTGGTATGTCACATTGATTGATTTGCAGATATTGAACTAACCTTGCATCCCAGAAAAATCTTACTTGGTCATGGTGTATGATCTTTTTATTGTATTGCTGAATTCAGTTCGCTAGTACCTTGTTGAGAAAGTTTTCATCTATGTTCATCAGGGATATTGGCCCATAATTTTCTTTCTTTATAATGTCTTTTTTTTTGTTTTAAAATCAGGGTAATGATGGACTCCTGTAATGAGCTTGAGATCTTTTTCTCCTCTTGGGTTTTTTTTGGAATATTTTGAGAAGTATAGGTGTTTTATTTCATTTTTGAATCTTTGGTAAAATTCACTTGTTAAGTGATCTGGTCCAGGAAAATTCTTTGTTGGGAGCTTGTTTATTACTGATTTGATTTCATTAGTAGTAATTGGTCTGTTCATATTTTCTATTTATTCTTGATATGACCTTGGAAGATTATATGCTTCCAGGAATTTATCCATTTCTTCCAGGTTGTCCAGTTTGCTAGTATATAATTGCTCATAGTATTTTCTTAAAAGTTTTTGTATTTCTGTGGTTTCGGTTGTGACTTCTCCTCCTTCATTTCTGATTTTACTTATTTTGGACCTCTTTCTTTTGTTCTTAATGAATCAGATTAAAGGTTTATCTTTTTTTGTTTGTTTCTTTCTCTTGTCAAAGAACCAGGTGTTGGTTTCAATGTTCCCCCCCCCCATTTTGTTTTTCTCTGCTCTGGTCTTTTTTTTTTATTGTACTCACTTTGGGCTTTGTTTGCAGTTCTTTTTCCAGTTCTCTTAGGTATAAAGTTAAATTGTTTGATATTTTTGTTTGTTTGTTTGTTTCTTGAGGTAGACCTGTATTACTATGGATTTTCATTAGTGGTATTACTGAAACCAGTTTCAGTGGGTTAGTGGAGGTAGAACCCAGATTGTAATGATAGAGAATTAATGAAGGTGAACATTTAATGGAAGATATATAGGACATTAAAATATCGTTGGATGCAAGTAACAGGAAACTTAACCTAAACTGTCTTAAATAATAAAGAAAATATATTATCTCATGTAGCAAAGATCTAAAACAGCAGTTCCAAAAAAGTAAACATACTACCAGTCACTCAGGTTCTTTCCACATTTATATTTTGCCATCATTTCACTGTTGGTTTTTGTCTTTAGATGTTATACCCTTACAGTTAGAATATTTTTGCAGCAGGACATTGGTACAAGGTCCAAAAGTCAGAAAGGAAGAAGAGGATACATTTCTTCTTGTGACCTATTTTTAAGAGTGTGAAAAACATGTCCAAAAAATCCTAACAGTTTTTGTGCATATCTCATTGGCTATCACTGTGACATTATATAAGTTCTAAATTAATAATTGGCAAAGGTAATGGCAGAGTTTAAACCAATCAAAAGTCACACTGCTTCCAAACATATGGGATGGCCAGAAGAGGGCAAGAAAAGGCTGTATTCATTTTGGAATATTCTATTTTTTTAAAATCTGAATGGTAGTTATATGAATGTTAAAATTCACAGTATTGTACATGTATGATTTTACACTCTGCTCTATGTATATTGTATTTCAATAAAAATTTATATTAACAATTTTTTCATCCCCCATGGGCCTTATGTGGGATAAAAGGGGTTAGGCATTTTGAAGCCAGATGTCAATAAAACACAAATTTGGTTATTATTAGCAAGGAAGAAAGTTGGGAATGGCTATAGGGTAACTAATTTGTAGTCTCTGTCATTCGTCCAGGTAAATGACTGAATTTGTGTAAAACAACTTGTTAGACATAAGAAAATAAAAAAAATAAAATAAATTAATTTTAAAAATAACATAATCTTCCTTATTTAGAATCAATACATTTATGTAACAGTTGAATTAGACTTCTAATATTTTTACTACATGTAAAGGAAGTTAAGATAATTAGGCTACAATAAGAAAGATGTCATTGAATTCACCATATCACTGATTGTGAAACCTATCAGTCTCAAAAAATTTTATAACTAACATTTTGTAATGGCACTTTTTCTATCCTGAAATGGAAATCATAATTTAACATACTTTCACACATAAA
>NW_017731503.1:449844-501035 GCF_001890085.2 Hipposideros armiger
ATATATATATATATATTATTCACAGGATGTGGAGTACAGCATAAGGAATAGAGTAAGTAGAACTGTAAAAGCTGTATACAATGTCAGAGGTGTAGTAGGTTGGGAAAGGGAAGTTATCACTTTGTGAAGGGTATATATGTCTAACTATTACATTGTTTTGCACACCCAAAACAAAAATAATAAGTTCTGTTAGTGGATTATGTCACAGAAATGGTGGCAGCATGAGGAGTGCCTCTTGAAATCTCCCTTGGAATTCACAACAAATTGAACAGCTATAATTCCACAAATAGCTCCCTGCCTGGCACACAGGCAAGCCTGAAAAATAAGCAATTGAAACAATCTAAAGGTGGGCAAATTGGGCCAGTGGGGGAGGAGGGCAGGGGGAAGTGTGGAGATGCATGACGCAGGCCCCAGGACTCAGACCAGAACGCAGAGATCCCTGTAGGCAGAAGCTACTGCAATTTTGAGAGAAGGAAGAATTCTGTTCTATTAGTGCTCCCCTATGGCCCATGGTCCTGCCTGAGCATCAGCATATAACACGGCAAAACCCAATGCTCACAGCAGAGAACTTGGAGCAAAGATTGAGAGAAGAAAGATGAGAACAGTGGTATAAGCCCTGACAGCCAAGCAGAGGATAAAAGACATAGACAAGGAGCCTGGCCGACCCCTCTCTACCATCAAATAACTCACCTAACCCCTACCTTCCCAGTGCTAGAAGCAGAATGGTAGCAGTGTCAGACCAAAAGAAAAGAATGTTTACATCTCTGAGAACTGCAGCCCTACAGCCACAAACTCACAGCACAACTAATTCTGGTGAAAGGGAAGGAACTGTAGGGGCAAGACAACCATGCTGGTAGTCACCGCCATTTCTCAGAGCCACCTATCACAACCCACCCCACCCCAGCTCCCACCTTCACTTATTTGGGCAGATCCCTGTAGGGGTAAACAGAGCCTCTGAAACACACAGACACTGAATCTGGTGGCTGAAAGAGCTTTGAGACTTCAGGTGCCCCTTACATCCCCCCCACATTGGTGGTACCCTGATACCCAGGTGATCTGTGCACAGAATAGAAGCCCACCTTCCAGGAAACATCCCCATCATGTGATAAGCCAGACCAGTGCAAGAGAAAATAGAACGCTACAGTGTGAGAGAGAATAAAAGACTGCAGCAGAAAACAGAATGAAAAATTCCACCAACACCTCCTGGAAGGCAAAAAAAAAACCTCTTCCGGTCAACCTGTTGCAGAACCCACTCCTGTTGATGCCTAGAAGAGAAATAATACTTCATTAATTGACATGAATAACCACAGTAACAAGGCAGCTCAGAAATAAAATGAAAAGTCTCCCGAAAATGAACTTAAAGACATGGAAATATGTGACTTAAATGACAGAGAATTCAAGATTGCGGTTGTGAATAAAAACTTAATGAGATGCAAGAAAACACAGACTGGCAGTTTAATGAACTCAGAAACACAATCAAAGAGCAAAATGAACATTTTACCAAAGAGATTGAAATTTTAAAAAAGAACCAAATAGAAATTCTGGACATTAAGAACTCAATAAAAGAAATGAAGAATGAAATAGCCAGCTTAGGTAACAGAGCTGAGCAGATGGAGGAAAGAATCAGTGACATCAAAGTTAGAAATCTGGAAATGACACAGACGCAAGAAGAGAGAGACTTGAGAGTTAAAAGAAGTGAAAGACCTCTACAAGAACTTTCTGGCTCCATCAGAAAAAGCAACAAAATAATAATAGGCACAAAAAAGGTGAATAAAGAAAGAAGAGAACACAGAGTATTTTTAAACAAATAGTTGATGAAAACTACCCAAACTTGTGGAATAAATTGGATCCTCAAATCCAAGAAGCAAATAGAGAAAACAATGGCAGCAGTGAGGAGGGCTCCCTGAGTTCTCCCCTGGAAATTACAGCAATTTGAGCAGCTGGAGCGCAGCAAACAAACCTCTACCAAGCACGCTGAGCAGCGAAGGGACTCCCACACCAAGTACTTAAAGGTGGGCAGACCGGGCGAGTGGGGGAAGAGGGAGGTGAAAAGCATGCAGGCACAGCCCACACCCACGGCTGCTGAGACTCAGGGTCTCAGAGAGCAGATCGGAGAGTTTCAGCGGCTCGCTCCCTATACCTCCAGCCTGCGCTAAGGCAGAATCCTCAGGCAAGGCGAGGAGCGGAATGGAGAGAGGAAGGCGTGAGCAGAGGCACAGTCTGTCCACGCCTGCGGCTGCGGAGCTGTGGGAATCCAGGACAAGGCGGAGTGGTTTACAAAACCAAGGCAACCTCAGACTCTGGGCTGACCGTCCCTGCCGGGAGTGCAACAGGAGCCCCAGGGCCGCAGTTTCTGAGGCAGAAATCGCAAACCCGCAAGCAGGAGAAGAGGGAAGTGAGAAGCATGGAGACTCAGCCCACATCCCACAGCTGTGGAGACAAGAGCTGCTTTTCCAGGGGGTGCTCCTGGAGAGTAGCAGGGGCCTCCGCAGGAGTGTCAGAGGGGCTTTATTCTTTTTCTTATTTTTTTGTCTTTCTTTTTTCTCCTTTTCTCTCAGACAGAAAAAATAAACTGCATAGATAAGTGCACACCCCCACCCTCCCTCAGAAACCTTGGCCCCCTCCCTGCCAGAGCCTGAGGCTGAATCCTGAAGAGAGGAGTACGTCAAAACAAAGGTGTTTCTACTCCCAGGGGGGTTTGTAATTTACATGAGAAGAGGCTGCAGGTGGGAGCTACTAAACACTGTGTCCCCGCCCCCACCTCTCCTGGCCGGCTTGGGAAGCAGAACAACTTTGGCTACTGAGACATAGGAAGGCCTACCAGCAGCTCTGAAATCTCCACCCCCCCACCCTCCAACAACCCCAGTGGAAAGAGCATCCGAAGACGCACATCCAGTCCTCTGGCTGCGCAGAAATCAGAGTGCCTTGGGACAGGCAGAAGCAGAAACAACACTGACTTTGTAAAAAAAACCAAAAACATCAATCACACCTCATAACTCCACTCATCTAAAATAGACCTGCATAACCAAGCTCACTCTAGGTGCCAGGCGGCTGGCTCTGCCCCCACACGACACACAGTAGCAGAGGAAAACCTGGGGAGAGCTCGGCGGACTTCAGCCAAGATTGGCACTGGTTATTTCTTGTTTTTTTCTCCCTTTTTTTTGTGATTGTTTTCGGTTTGGGTTTCTCTTTTGGTGTGTTATATTGTTATTGTTAATTTGGTTCTCTTGGATGTTTTGGGATTTTTTTTTCATTGATGGCTTGTGTTGGTTGTTTTCAGATTTTTCTATTTCATTAGTAATTTTAATTTTTTATATAGGCATATATAAAGATGCATATATGTGGATATATATGTCCATATATATGGGGTGTATATATATATATATATATATATATATATATATATATATATACACACATATATATTTTTTTCTTCAATTTTCTCTCTTTCTTTCCTTCTCTTCTAACCTCTCTCTCTCCTGTCTTTCCTGCTTCCTAGTCACAGCTTGATTTGCCTCCTCCTTTCCATTTTTTCTGCAAGTCTTTTTTCTTTCTTTTTTTTTTGCTGTTGCTGTTGTTGTTTTAAAAGTGTTGCTTTTTGTTTCTCGCATTCATTCTATTTTTTAGTTTATTATATTTTATTTTATTTGTTCTGCTATTTGTTCCTTATTTTTTCTATTTTTAATTTTCTTTTCTCATTGTCGTTGTTTTGTTTCTGTTGGTTTCTTTTCTCTTTGTGTATGTTTGATACTTCTATACATGTTGAGTGTAGGGTGATGGTTGTTTTCTACATCAGAGAGTATCTGGTTACCTTTGGTGGCTGTTGTGGTTGCGCTCGTTGATCTGTTTTGCCCTAAAACACACTCTGCAGTGGGGCCCAGCCAAAAAACCACAACAATCATCACAACCAGAGACCAAAAACCAGAGCATAACAGGGTCTGACCTACAAGACTCACATTCAAAGGGAAATTGCTACAGGCACCAGAGCCCCTTGAGGCCAAGCCTCATCAGAGGGGTCAACCCTCACACAACAGTTTATACACTTCAGACACAGCTAATCCTCACAGCTACTCAGCTTGGGAGTCAAGCACACATACTGACAAGCCAAAAGCAATGAAAACTAGACCTCAACAGGAGAAGGCACATAACACAAGGAACACCTCTGGTATACACACACGGGAGAAAAGGGAGTCTGAGCAATTCAAATATAAAGGCCATATACCACATAAGTCTACCCAGATAAGACTGAGAGACCTAGGGGATCTACCTATTTCATCAAAGTAAACACAAAGACTAAGCCAGAATGGAGAAACAAAGAAACACATACCAAATAAAAGATCAGAAGAAACCTCCTGAGCCTGTGGAATTAGAGGAAATAGAGGTAAACAACCTATCGGAGATAGAGTTCAGAACACTGATTGTTAGAATACTCAAGGAAATTAATGAGAATGAAAAGGACAGAGAAATCATGAAAAACAACGAGGAAGAAATAAAGAGTTCAATTACTGAATTAAATAAAACTCAATGGAATTACTAGTAGGTTGGATGACGCAGAGGATCGAATCAGTAACTTAGAAGACAAGATAGCAGAGATCATCCAAGTGGAACAACAAAAAGAAAAAAAGAATAAAAAGCATTGAAAATAGTTTTTAAGAGAATTAGGCGACAACATCAAATGCAACAACATGCACATCATAGGCATACCAGAAGGAGAAGAGAGGAGCAAGGGATCAAGAATATATTTGAAGTAATAATGTCTGAAAACTTCCCTAAACTGGCAAAGGAAATAGACATACAAGCACAGGAAGTGCGGAGAGTTCCAAACAAGATGATCCCAAACAGGCCCACACCAAGACACATTATAGTGAAAATGGCAAGGGTTAAAGACAAAGACAGAATCCTAAAAGCAGCAAGGGACAGGCAGCAAGTTACATACAAAGGCACCCCCATAAGATTATCAGCCGACTTTTCTACAGAAACTCTGCAGGCCAGAAGGGAGTGGCAGGAGGTCTTCACAGTGATGAAAAACAGAAGCCTAAAACCTAGATTGCTTTATCCAGCAAGGTTATCACTTAAAATTGAAGGAGAGATAAAGAGCTTCCCAGAAAAGAATAAACTAAAGGAATTCATTACCACCAAGCCAGCATTTCAGGAAATGTTAAAAGGGCTACTTTAAGCAGAGGAAAGATAAAAACAACCTAACTAATGAATACCAAGAACACAAATAACAAAATGGCAATAACTGTGCACCTATCAATAATCACATTAAATGTAAATGGATCTGAATGCTCCAATTAAAAGACATAGGGTGGTTGAGTGGATAAGAAAGCAAGACCCTTGCATATGCTGTAAAGAAGAGATGCACCTCAGATCAAAAGACACATACAGGCTGAAAGTAAAGGGATATCCCAGAATAAAATATTTCATGAAAATAGAATTGAGAAAAAAGCTGGAGTAGTGATACTTATATCTGATAAAATGGAATTTAGTTTTTTGGGTTTTTTTGTTTGTTTTTTGTTTTTTTGCTTTTTTTTTTAGCTGAGCCATCCAGCTCAGCTCAGGCCAGGACTGATAAAATGGATTTTAAATTGAAGAACATAATGAAGGACAAAGAAGGGCTCTTCATAATAATAAAGGGATTGATCCAACAAGAGGCTATATCTCTAGTAAACATATATGCACCTAACATAGGAGCCTCTAAATATATAAAACAGATTTTGACAGACATAAAGACAGATATCAACAGTAACACTATTATAGTAGGGAACTTCAACACCCTGCTGTCACCAATGGACAGATCCTCCAGACAGGAAATCAACATGGAAACAGTGGCCTTAAATGACACTGTAGACGAGCTGGATTTAATCGATATTTTCAGAGCATTTCATCCCAAAGCCACGGAATATACATTCTTCTCAAATGCACATGGGTCATTTTCTAAGATAGACCACATGTTAGGCCACAAAACAAGTCTCAGTAAATTTAAAAAGATTGAAATCATATCAAGCGTTTTCTCCGACCACAATGCTATGAAAGTAGAAATCAATTATAAGAAGAAATCCGGAAAGATCACAAATGCATGGAGGGTAAACAACATGCTACTAAATAGCGAGGGGGTCAAAAATGAGATCAAGGAGGAAATCAAAAGATACCTTGAGACAAATGAAAATGAAAACACCACAACCCAAAATCTCTGGGACGCAACGAAAGCAGTCCTAAGAGGTAAGTTCAGAGCAGTGCAGGCCTACCTAAAGAAGCAAGAAAAATTTCAAATCAACAGGTTATCCTTACACCTCAGGCAGCTGGGAAAAGAACAGCAAAATAAGCCCAAAGTAAGCACAAGGAAGAAGATAATAAAGACCAGAGTGGAAATAAATGAAGTAGAGACCAGAAAAACAATACAAAAGATCAACAAAACCAATAACTGGTTTGTTTTTTTGTTTTTTTGTTTTGTTTTTTTTGCTGAGCCATCCTGACACCTGTTGGCAGCTCAGTGACTGCTCAGCTCGGGCCAGGACTCGAACTGCTGTTGCTCAGAGCTCAAACTCTTGAGCTCTTAACAAACTGAACCACTTGGCAGGCCCAAGAGCTGTTTTTTGAGAAGATAAACAAAATTGACAAGCCTCTCGCTAGACTCATCAAAAGAAAAAGAGAGAGGGCTCAAGTTAGGAAAATCAGAAATGAAAGAGGTGAAGTAACAACAGACACCACAGAAATACAAAAAATCTTAAGAAGTTACTATGAGCAATTATATGCCAACAAATTTGACAACCTGGAAGAAATGGATAATTTCCTAGGAGCATGCAACTTTCAAAAGCTAACTCAAGAAGAAACAGAAAATCTGAATAAACTGATTACCACCATGGAAATTGAATCAGTAATCAACAAGCTCCCAAGAAATAAAAGCCCAGGGCCAGATGGCTTCACAAGTGAATTTTACCAAACATTCAAAAAAGAATTATTACCTATTCTTCTCAAACTATTCCAAAAAATCCAGAAGAAGGGAAGGCTCCCAAACTCTTTCTATGAAGCCATGATCACCCTGATTCCAACAACAGACAAAGACAGTACAAAAAATGAAAACTACAGGCCGATATCTCTGCTGAACATAGATGTAAAAATCCTCAACAAAATCTTAGCAAACAGAATTCAGCAGTATATTAAGAAGGTCATACATCATGACCAGGTGGGTTTCATCCCTAATATGCAAGGGTGGTTCAACATCTGCAAATCAATTAATGTGATACACAACATCAACAAAAATAAAAGTAAAAATCATATGGTCATATCAATAGATGCAGAAAAAGCATTCGACAAAATACAGCAGTCATTTATGATAAAAACTCTTAGCAAAGTGGGAATAGGGACATCATATCTCAACATAATAAAAGCCATATATGATAAACCCACAGCTAACATCATACCCAATGGGGAAAAGCTAAAACCATTCCCTTTAAGATCAGGAACAAGACAAGACTGTCCACTTTCTCCACTTTTATTCAAAATAGTCCTAGAAGTACTAGCCACAACAATCAGACAAAGTAAAGAAATAAAAGGCATCCACATTGGCAAGGAGAAAGTAAAATTGTCATTATACGCAGATGACATGATACTATATATAGACCCCAAAGACTCCATCAGAAAAGCTATTGGAACTATTAGACAAATTCAGTAAGGTAGCAGGATAAAAAACCAATACTCAGAAATCAGTTGCATTTGTATATACCAATAATAAACTATTGGAAACAGAAATTAAGAAAACAGTTCCGTTTACAATCGCTTCAAGAACTATCAAATACTTAGGAATAAATTTAACCAAAGAAGTAAAAGACTTGTACTCTGAAAACTATAAGACACTGAAAAAAGAAATAAAAGAACATACAAATAAATGGAAAAACATTCCATGCTCATGCATAGGAAGAATTAATATAGTTAAAATGTCCATATTGCCTAAAGCAATATATAGATTCAATGCAATTCCGATCAAACTAACTAGGGCATTTTACACAGAAATAGAAAATATAATCCTAAAATTTATATGGAACCATAAAAGACCCCAATTAGCCACGGCAATCCTGACAAAGAAGAACAAAGTCGGGGGGATCATGCTTCCAGACATTAGAATGTACTACAAGGCCATAGTAATCAAAACAGTATGGTACTGGCATAAAAATAGGCACATAGATAAATGGAACAGATTCGAGAGCCCAGAATTAAATCCAGGTATATATGGGCTGTTAGTCTATAACAAGGGAAGCAAGCATTTACATTGGGGTAAAGATAGTATATTTAATAAATGGTGCTGGAAAAATTGGACTGACACATACAAAAAAATGAAACTGGAACACCTCCTTACGCCACTTACAAGAACAAATTCAAAATGGATTAAAGACTTAAATATAAGACCTGAGACCATAAAACTCATAGAAGAAAGTGTAGAGTCTAAATTTGCAGACATGACCCTGAGCAATATTTTTACTGACACATCCCCGTGGGCAAGGGAAGTAAAAGGAAAAAATAACATATGGGACTACATCAAACTTAAATGTTTTTTCACAACAAAAGAAACCATCAAGTAAACAAAAAGTTAGCCTACTGAATGGGAGAAAATATTTGTCAACGAGATATCTGATAAGGGGTTAATATGAAAATACATAAAATGCTCATGCAATTCAACACCAAAAAACAAACAACCCAACTAAAAAATGGGAAGAGGATATGAAGAGACATTTCTCCAAAGAGAAAATACAGATGACCAACAGGCATATGAAAAAATGTTCAACCTCACTTAGCATTAGGGAAATGCAGATAAAAACCACAATGAGATACCACCTCACCCCGGTCAGAATGGCTTTCATCAGTAAATCAACAAACAACAAATGCTGGTGAGGCTGTGGGGAAAAGGGGACCCTGGTGCACTGATGGTGGGACTGCAGATTGGTGCAGCCTTTATGGAAATCAGTATGGAGGTATCTCAAAAAACTGGAAATGGAACTACCTAATGACCCAGCAATTCCACTCTTAGGTATTTATCAAAAAGCCCAAGACATTAATCTGAAAAAATATATGCACCCCTATGTTCATTGCGGTGCTATTTACAATAGCTAAGACTTGGAAACAACCAAAATGCCCATCGGTAGACAACTGGATTAAGAAACTATGGTACATTTACACAATGGAGTATTACTCAGCTATAAAGAAGAAGGAAATAGTACCATTTGCAACAATATGGATGGAACTAGAGNGGAGTGGAGAGGGAGAGGCTAAAGTTGACTTTTATTCTGAAGTCTCCCCCATGTGTCCTGTCAATCAATGTAGAAAGGATGGGATCTTTCACTTCCATAGCCCAAAAGTCCTTTTGTCTATTTTGAAGATGAAACCAGAAGATAAGCCCAACTGATCTTTAGCTAAGGTATTTTTCTGGTTTTAGGTTTCAGGTCTTATTCCAATTATCAAACTCAAGTTATGTAATTCTTGGAACTGGTCTCAGACCTATCCACACCCAAGACCAGCAAATCAGTTTCCCTGCTGAATTTCTGAGGTTAAATACTGTTATTTTCTTAAAAGTCCTTGGAGATCTTGGAATCTAAATATATGGTATAAGGAAGAAAACATAAATGATGAAAAAAATTCAGTCTTTTTCATTTATATTTGTGTTTTACATTCTTTGTATGGATATTAATTGTTCCAAATGGTTGTATCTTGACTGAGATGTCCAGAGTGCATGGGAACTTAAAAATAAATTACTGCCATGACTCAGAATTGAAATTACCGTATCATAAATTTCTTAGTAATAATCTCTCTATCCCTGGGCACCTGGCCTTGTCATCATGTGTTTAACTCCTATGATTTACTCTTCATTCCTCCTCTGCTCGCCTTCCTCCACTTTTGCAGTAATAGACACAAGTCAGTTCTTCTAGACAGAACATTTTTGTGCACCATTATTAGTGTTTTGGCTTCGTCTCATAGACATAGATCAACTCAGAGATTTCCTGAAGCAGCTTTTAAAAACTGAGATGCTTGACTTTGTTTGGTCATTGTAAAAGCAGGGCTTATCACAAAAAACTGGAAGTGGAACTACCTTATGACCCAGCGATTCCACTCTTAGGTATTTATCAAAAAAACCCCAAGATATTAATCCGAAAAAATATATGCACCCCTATGTTCATTGCAGCGCTATTCACAATAACCAAGACTTGGAAACAACTGAAATGCCCATCGGTAGATGACAGGACTAAGGAAGTGTGGTACATTTACACAGTGGAGTATTACTCAGCTATAAAGAAGAAGGAAATAGTACCATTTGCAACAATATGGATGGAACTAGAGAACATTAGGCTAAGTGAAATAAGTCAGTCAGAGAAAGACAAATACCACATGATCTCACTTATACGTGGATTCTAAAGAACTGAATAAATGAGAAATGTAAACAGAAATAGTCTCAGAGACACAGAGGAAAAACTGAGGGTTGCTAGTTGGGAGGCGGTGGGGATGAAGGAGAAGGGGAAAGGATGAGACAATACAAATTGGTAACTACAATATGGCCTCAGGGATAGATAAGACAGTCTGGCGAATATAATCAATAATGTTTTAAATGTTTTTTAGGGGACCTGATGGACTCATGTGTTCATAGGGAGACCACATCATAGTCAGTGTAGAGGCCTGACCACCACACTGTATATCTGAAACTGATGTTGAATAATAATGTATGCCAACTATAATTATATATACATATAGTCACAGGACGTGGAGTGGAGAGTGGGAATGTAGTCAATGGAAATGTAATAGATAAGCATGATATCAGGGGTGGAAGGGCAGTGGATGGAGTGAGGGGGTTGTTACTTTGTGAGGGGTGAAAAGGATAACTATTGCATTGTTCTGTACACCTGAACCTAACAGTAAAATTAAAATAAAGAAATAAAGAAATAAATATTGCACACAACAACAATAAAACATCAACAACAACAAAATCCAAAAAGCATAGAGAACACCGAATTACCTCAATTTCTACAGGCCTTCTCCAAGGCACATTGTGTTGAAGCTATCAAAAATTAATGACAAAGGAAGAATACTGAAGGCAGCCAGAGAAAAGAAGATGATAATCTACAAAGGACAGCACATTAGATTATCAGCAGATTTTTCAGCAGAACTCTACAAGCCAAGAGGGAGTGGAATCAAATATTCAAACTATTAAAAGAGAGAAATTGTGAGCCAAGAATAATATATCCAGCAAAAATGTCCTTTAGATATGAAGAAGGAATAAGACCTTTACAGACATATAGACCCTAAGGGAATTTTCTAACACATGACCTGAATTACAAGAAATACTGAAGGAGGCTATTTCACCTGAAACAAAAAGCAAAAGAATATAAAACCATGAGTAGTATTATGAACAGAGAGACAGAAGTATGAAACAGCAGCCCCTACACCAAATACAACATTATACACTTAAATAAAATATACAGGTTAAAGAAAAAGAAAACATTAAAAAGAAGAGGAAAAAGACAACTTGCACTGCAATACAAAAATGAAGTTACCGCATAAATAAAAATAATTTGTGACTAAATAAAGGAGAAAGTAAAGGTTTGAAACAGCAAAGGGGAATGAAGAAAAAAGGCATGCTGAAAAAAATGGACTACTCCAAATATGAAACTTTATTTTACATAAATTCAATGGTAACCACTCAAAGAAAAAAAAATCCAGAACTGAAATACATTACATAAAAAAAGAAGAAACAGAGGGAAAAATCATAGAATACCACCTCACTGAATTTACAGACAGCAACCAAAAGGCAAAGAAACAATGGAGACACAGTCCTACCAGAAAACCAAAAATATAATGATAGGAAATCCTCATATATCGGTAATCACCCTAAATGTAAATGGACTAAACTCACCAATAAAAGGGCACAGAGTAGCAGATTGGATCAGAAAACTAAACCTAACCACATGCTGCCACCAAGAGACACATCTCAGCTACAAGGACTAACATAGACTGAAAATGAAAGAATGGAAATGGACACTCAAAGCAAATGTTATTCAGAAAAAAGTAGGTGTATCTATACTGATATCAGATGGAACAGATTTCAGGATAAAAAAGGTAACAAGACACAAAGATAGACATTTCATAATGATAAAGGGGACTATGCAACAAGAAGACACATGAGTAGTCAACATTTATGCCTACAATCAGTGAGCACTGACATGTACATAGCAACTACTAACAGAACTAGAAGGAAAAATTGACCCCAAAAAATTGTAGTAGGGGACCTAAATATGTCATTGACAGCTATGGAAAGATCATCTAAGCAGAAAATAAATAAAGAAATATCAGCCCTAAATGACACATTAAATGAAATGTACATAATTGATATTTATAGAGCACTTCATCTTAGAACATCAGACTGTATATTCTTTTCTAGTATACATGGAACATTCTCATGGATAGACCACATGTTGGGACATAAAACTAGCCTCAGTAAATTTAAAAAGATTGAAATCATACCAAGCATATTCTCTGAACACAAGGCTTTGAAACTGGATATCAAGAGCAAAAAAAGAGCAGGAAAACTTACAAATACATGGAGATTAAGCAACATACTTTTAAAGAATGACTGGGTTAAAGAAGGTTTAATAAGAGACATCAAAAGAGACATAGAAACAAATGAGAATTAAAATGCATTTTACTAAAATTATTGGATGCTGTGAAAGCAGTAATTAAAAGGGGAATTTATATCATTACAGGATAATCTGAAAAAAGAAGAAAAAATACTGATAAACATCCTCACATTACCATTAAATAACTTGAAAAAGAAGAACAAATGAAATCTAAAGCCAGCTGAAGGAATAAACAATAAAAATCAAAACAGAACTAAATGAAATACATAACAAAAAGACACTAGAAATTCTTGGTTTGACTCACTAAGATAAAAAGAGAAAAGACACAAATAAACAAAATCAGACATGAAAGAGGGGAAGTTACCATGGATGCCACAGAAATACCAAGGATCATTTAAGAATACTATAAAGGGCTATATGCTACCAAATTCAATAACCTAGAATACATGGACAAGTTCTTATAAATATATAGCCCCTTTAGGCTGAATCAGAAAGAACTGGAAAATCTAAATAGATCAATAGTAAGGAAATTGAATCAGTCATCTAATGCCTTCTCAAAAGCAAATTCCAGGGCCACATGGCTTCACTAATGAATTCTACCAAACATTCAAAGAGGATCTAATACCTGTCCTACTCAAACTCTTCCAATAAATTGAAGAAGATATGATATACCCTAACTCATTTATAAGGCCAATATTACCCTGATACAAAAACCTGGTAAGGATAACACAAGAAAAGAAAATTACAGACCAATGTTTCTGATGAATACAAGTGCAAAAATCCTAAACTAAATTCTAGAAAATGGAATACAACAATGCATTAAAAAGATTATACATCATGACCAAATGGGGTTCATCCCAGGGGCACAAGTATGTTTCAACATATGCAAATAAATGAATGGCATACACTACATGTACAAAGTAAAGAACAAAAATCATATGATTATATCAATAGGTGCAGAGAAAGCATTTTACAAGATACAACATCCATTTATGATTAAAACACTTAATAAAATGTGTATAGATGGAAAATACCTTAACATAGTAAAGGCCATATATGACAAACCCTTAACTAATGTCAAAATTAATTATGAAGAACTGAAATCCTTTGATCTGTGTTCAGAAACAAGACAGGGTTGTCCCCTACCACAATTGCTTTTCAACATAGTATTGGAAGCTCTAGCCAGAGCAATCAGGCAACAGAAACAAATAAAAGTCATCCAAATTTGGAATGAAGAAGTTAAATTGTCACTTTTTGCAGAGGACATGATGCTGAATATGGGAAACTTTAAAAACTCCACCATAAAGCTATTGGAAATAATAAACAAATACAATATAGTTGCCGGCTACAAAATCAATGTACAAAAATCCATTGCATTTGTATATACTAACAATGAAACCTCAGAAAATGAAACAAAAAAATTAAAACAATTACAATTTCAATTGCAACAAAAACAATAAAATACTTAAGAAAGGACTTAACCATGGATTTGAAGGCCTATACACTGCAAACTATACAACATTTTTAACAGAAATTCCAGAAGACACAAAGAGATAGAAAAATATTCCAAGTTCATGGATGGGAAAAATCAACATAGTTAAAATGGCCATATTATCTAAAGCAATATACAGATTTACTGCAATCCCCATCAAAATACCAATGGCATTTTTAAAATAAATAGAACAAAAATCATCAGATATGTATGGAAACACAAAAGGCCCTGAATAGCCAAAGCAATCGTAAAAAAAAAAAAAAAGAACACTGGAGGTTTCACACTCCCTGAATTCAGCTTGTACTACAGGGCAAAAATAATCAAAACAGTTGGTATTGGCAGAAAAACAGACACACAGACAAAGGGAATATAATTGAGAACGCTGAAATAAACCTACATAAATATGGACAGATAATTTTTAGAAGCCCAAAACATACAATGGAGAAAAGACAGCCTCTTCAATAAATTGTGCTGGGAGAATTAGAAAGCCGGTGCAAAAGAATGAAACTAGACTGCTGTCTGTCACCATGTACCAAAATTAACTCCAGATGGATCAAAGACCTAAACATAAGACCTGAAACAATAAACTAAATAGAAGAAAACATAGGTACTAAACTTATGGACTTTGGGTTTAAATAAGATTGTATGAATCTGACTTCAAAGGCAAGGGAAGTAAAAGCTAAAACAAATGAATTGGACTATATCAAAGTAAAAAGCTCCTGCACAGCAAAGTAAACCATGGGCAAAATAAACAGGAAAGCAACCAAATGGGAGAAAATTTTTGCAAACAATGCCTCGGATAAGGGGATAATGTCCAAAATATATAAGGAACTCATACAACTCAACAACAAAAAGCAAACAATCCAATTAAAAAATAGACAGAGGACCTGAATAGACATTTCTCCAAAGAGGACATACAAATGGCCAACAGACATATGAAAAAATGCTCAACATCAGTAATCATCAGAAAAAATCAAATAAAAACCAAAGTGGGATATCACCTCACACCAGTTAGAATGCCTATCATCAACAAGACAAATAATAACAAGTCTGGAGAGGCTGTTGAAAAAGGAACCCTCATACACTGGTGGTGTGAATGCAGATTGGTGAAGCCACTATGGAAGGCGGTGTGGAGGTTCTTCAAAAAATTAAGACTCAATTACCATATTGCCCAGCAATCCCTCTCATGGGGACCTAACAAAAAAATCTGGAAACATTTATCTGTAAAGATATGTGTGTTCCGATGTTCATTATAGCTGTATTTAGAGTGGCCAAGACATGGAAACAAGCAGTGTCCTTCGCTAGATGATTGGATAAAAATATATGGTATATACACAAAATGAAATACTATTCTGCCATAAGAAACAATTAAATAGTGCCATTTGTGACAACATAGATAGATCTTGAGATTATTATAAGTGAAATAAGGCAGACAAAAAAGTCTAGAACCATGTATTTTCACTGATTTGTAGTATAGAAAACTGAAAACAACAAAAGAGCAAGACAAACAAATGAAGAAACAAAAACTCATTGACACAGGCAATAGTTTAGTGATTACCAGAGGGTAAAGGGGGAGGAGGATGGTAGACAATGGTAAAAGGGATCAAATATGTGGTAATGGAAAGAGAACTGACTGGGTGGTGAACCCACAATGTGATATATAGATGATGTATTACATAATTTTACACCTGAAACCTATATAACTTTACTAACAATTGTCATCCCAATAAACTTTAATTTAAAAATAAACAAATAAATAAAAACAAATGAAATGAATTATTCAATATATATTTTCTAAATTGTTCCAGACTGCCTCTGCCATCCTATACTTTGAGATTAAGTGGAAGTAGTACTATTGAAACATATAGCTTCTGTCCTCAAGGAGCTTATACTCTGAAATATATTGAACTTGCATATATATATATATATATATATATATATATATATATATATATATTTACAGTATTTTTTAATTTAGTCTGCCCAGAAATGTAGTCTACATGAGGTGGCAGCTTTATGATATTATTATATATAAAAGTAAGAAAATAAGAAGCTTTACCTAATGTAAACATTCATAATTTTTGTGCGTGGAGAATGTAATTAGTTTTTGTATTTTAGGAATCTTCATTTAGTCAAAACTAAAAGTTTTGCTGCTCTGCCAACTTTGATGACTTATGTATGGTGGTTGGAAAAATATTACATCTTACTGTAACTGCTCAAATGAATGCTTAGTTATACCTTTCTGTATGAGTGGATATAAAAATATGGATTTTAGAAAGAAACACAATTTTTCTCTCAGTAATCTTGGAGCTTTTGTAAATCTGTATGAGCTCAAAATTTTTAAATGTTCTTGTTGGTCCTACTGAATTAACAAGCCAGAATTTCAATTCTGACTGCGTCAGCTGTCTTCATTTATGACCCTACATCGTTACTGAGATTGAGACATTACCACCTCCAGTTACTTTAGAATGAATACATCTATTATAGTCATTATTTTTTTCTGAAGAAATATCAGTTCCCTTCTAAAAGATAAACTTATGTTTTCACTTTTCTGACTTCACATGGAATAAATGTGCATCCTGTTCAGGATGGAAAAGACCACCAAAACAGTGTTATTAAAAATATGGAGCAAAAGGGAAGAACAGGATTTCTAAGTTGTATTAAGTAGTTTATTTATATTATATTACACAGTAGTCTCTCCTTATCTGTGGTTTCACTTTCTGTGGTTTCAGTTACCCAGGGTCAACCATGGTCAGAAAATATTAAATGAAAATTCCAAAAATATGCAACTCATAAGTTTTAAATTGTGTGCTGTTCTGAGAATCATAATGAAATCTCACAAAAGACACAAATCATCCATTTGTGCATAGTCTCCACACTGTATATGCTCCCCATTTTCTAGTCACTTGGTAGCCATTTTTTATATTAAACTGTCAAGGTATCACATTGCTTGTGTTCAGGTAACCCTTATTTTTACTTAATAATGGCCCCAAAGTAATTCTCATAACTTTTATTAAGCATATTTTATAATTGTTCTATTTTATTATTGGTTATTATTGTTAAGCTCTTACTGTGTCTAATTTATAATTAAACTTTACCATAGGTATGTATGTATAGGAAAAGAAACTGTGTATATAGGGTTTGGTATTACCAGTGGTTTCAAGAATCTACTTGGGGGTCTTGGAATGTATCCCCACAGATAAGGGGTCTAGTGTATTACTTTATACTCAATCTGTCTTTCCATTTTGGTAAGTTACAAGTATAGGAAGTAAGTTTGGCAATTCATGATTACATTATTTCTCAAGTACATGGAATTATAGGGCAGCATTTCATTTTATTAGTTTGTTATGCAGCTGACTTTCTAGAGATGATTTCTTCAAAGTTTCTAAAACTCAAGTTGAGGAGGTCAAATTTTCCACTTCTTAATTTTCAATACTACCTTGTTAAATTAATTAAGTATAATAGATGTATAATTAATTGCCTTAGCAACTAAGCCTAATGGGATGTCTCTCTTCCTTCCTTCCTTTCTTCTTTTGATCGGTCTAGTCTCCTTTCCTTCCTGTACATAATTTGTTCTTTCTAACCTTTCTTAGGATGATTTTGTACTAGAGTATACTATTTTGTTTTTCTTGCTTTTGGTTCTAAACTATATGTAAGATTTTGGTATTCAGTTTATAAAATGTCATGGCTGTTCACATTTCTCACTATCAACTATTATCTTTCAGTTGTAAAATGAATATTTGTGTTCTTCCAAAATAAATATATTGAAATTCTAAACCCTAATGTAATAGTTTTAGGAGGTGAAGACTTTTGGAGGTGATTATATCATAAGGATGGAGCCCTCATGAATAAGATTACTGGCCTTACAAAAGAGACCACAGAGAGCTCCCTCACCATTTCTTCCCTGTCAGAACAAAGTGAGAAGATGGCCATCTGTGAACCAGGAAACAGCTTCACCAGGCACTGAATCAGTTGACATCTTGACTTTAGGCTTCCCAGCCTTCAGAACTATGACAAATAAATGTTTGTTTTTGCCTCCCAGTCTATTATAGTTTTTTATAGCAGCCCAAACAGACTAAGAATATATATATATTTTAATTTTTCATATATACATATACTCATAAGCCATCTTGAATCTTTTTAAGAAGATAAATGCATAAAATTTGTAGAATTTTATACATTGTGTGGCAATAGTTTTACTTCTTCCTTTCCACTATTGATACATTTATTTCTTTTTCATGCCTTATTGTACTGACTAGAACTTCCAGTACAACATAAAATAAAGTAGTAAGAGTGGACATTCTTTCTTTATTTTCTGATCTTAGGAGAAAAGCATATAATCTTTCACAGTTTAACATAATGTTACCTGTAGGTTTTTATGTCAAAGTATGTATGTATAGGAAAAAAAGCATCTATATAAGGTTCGGTACTATCTGTGGTTTCAGGCAACCACTTTGGGGTCATGGAATATATCCCCAAATATTAAGATTGAGGAAGTTCATTTCCCTTCCAATTTTATTGATAGTTTTTATCATGAATGAGTGACGGTTTTTGTCAAATACTTTTTCTACATCTATTGAGACAACCATATATTTCCTCTTTTTAAATTTCTTAACTCATATTGATTTTCAAATGCTAAATGAACCTTGCTTTTCTAGGAGAAGCTTCACTTAGTAATGATGTATTCTCCTTTACATGTATTTCTGGATATGTTTTCCTAAAATTTTGTGAATAAATTTTGCATCTTTATTCATAAGAAATGTCATATTATAGCTTTCTTTTCTCATAACGTGTATAGTTTTGGTATCAAGGTAATGCTGACTTTATAGAATGAGTTGAAAAATGTTTCCACTTTAATCTTCTCAAAGAGTATGTGTAAAATAGGTATTATTTATTACTTAAGTGTTGACAAAGTTAGTAGTGATGCTATTTTGTCCAGGAGTTTTTCTGTTGTTGGGAAATTACTCACTTCTAAATAAACTACAGGCCAATAAAGAGATGTTAAAAATTACAAACCTTTTTAATGGAATGAAAATAAAAACATAACATATCTGATTTTGTATTATGTACTAAACAAATAGTTAAAGGAAAATGTGTAGCACTAAATAGTTATATATTAAAAATATATGTACACACACACACACACACACACACACACACACACACGGTGTGATCAAAAACTATGGCGAATGCTGCCGTCTAGTGCCATGCAATGGAAAGGCAGGGATTTTCAATACAGAAAGCAGCACGCCAAACCTTAGTAACAGTGTGTGACAAGTTTCAACTTGCTCACTGCAGCCAGTCAGGTGTGAGCTACAGTTGAGAGAAGATGTGATTTAAAGTGTGCTATAAATCATCCTCCATCATGACAACTCTCCATGTCACACATCCCTTCTGCTTTATGGCAATTTCTGTCAAATAAAAACATTACAGTGTGTCTTCATCCACCTTATTCACTGGGTCTGGTACTGTGTGACATCTGGCTCTTCCTCAAAGTCAAAATGACCATAAAAGGTAAATATTTTGAATTGATTCAGGACATCGAGGCAGCCACAACAGTGCAACTATAAAGACACTCACTTGAGTGGACTTCCAGAACTGCTTCCAAAAGTGGCAAGAACGATGATGGGATAAGTGCGTTTGAAGTGAGGAGGAGTATTTTGAGTGGGATTACTGGCAATGTGTCTTTTACTGTAATATTTTTAAACACTCACCATATTTTTGAGACAACTATATATATATATATATGTATGTATATGTATGTATATAGTTGTTGGAAAATTCATGTGTATTTTTTCTGTTTTTTTGTTGCATACCTTAAATGAAAGGTCTTAAATCAAGAACCTCAGAATCCACCTTAAGAAACTACAAAAGAAAAACAAATTAACTAAATATTACAAATAATTGCATTATGTTCTTTACCCATATTCCCCAAATGCTACTGCTTTACTGAACTCTTAATCATTGGTTCTTTCCAATGTCCTTTTCTCTGAAATATTTCAGAATATATTGAATACATGATTCCCCTTTATCTTTAAATACTTCAATGGTAATTTTCCGCTCATCTAAAAAAAATGCATTGTCTTACATAACCACAGTACAATTATGAAAATCTAGACATTAACACTCAACTTATTAAGTTGTTATTGTCTGCCTAATGCCCCGGACTCAGTTGAAGATTACATATTATTACATTTAGTTTCATGTGTTTTCAGTTTCATTTAATGTGGAACAGATTACTTCAAATTATTTTCTCAGTTTTTTAAAAGTAGAAACTGAATCTCAGCAGAAAGGTTAAGTGACTTACCAAAGTCAAGGTCACAGTTAATAAGTGCTAGAGCCAGGGTTAAATTATCATCTGACTCCTTTTCTAATGCTACTTTTACACTGAAATATATCCCCCCAATATCTCTGTCTGTCTGTCTGTCTGTTTGTCTCTCCGTGTGTGTGTGTGAGTGTGTGTGTGTTCCACAGGTTTCTCACCTATATGTCCAGTGGCACTACTGTATCTCATCATGTCACTTAATTGTTGTCAACATTTGACTATACGTTAAGGAAATTAAGTGACATATTTGCAATATGACCAAAATTTAATTAATACTCTTTTCATGTGTTGGCTGATAGCAGTTAGCTGCTGCTTCTTTGATTGTAATACAATTTTAAGAAAAGAGATCCTTGGTAAAACAAATTTATACACATGTGAAAACACAATTACTAGGAAAGGGAGCATTATGACTGTGTCCAATGCCTTGTCATCTGACTTAAACTAAATTATGTTTTATGAAAGAAAAACTGTTCACTTTAAGGAACTTACCTGAGTGAGAAACTGTCTTTGTGAGTTTTAAGAGGTGTGATTTCATTGACATTTCAGGTGTTATTTATTCAAATGAGCTAGACTTTCCTATTATTGAAATGAGAAAAAATTCCCTCAGCTGAGTAATGGAATGGGCAAAAGATGTTTGAAATTAAGCAGTCATAGGCAATTTATTATTAAGAAAGGGAAATAAATTTCTTAAACAACTTTAACTCATTTGTTCCATCCAAACACATAACCCATGCAAATTCAAACTTCCTTCAATTCAAGTAAGTTCTACAGTGGAAGAATAAGCCTCTTAACAAGATTGAATTTGCAATTGTGCCTGTTACAAGCTGAACAAACAGAGATTGGGGAAAGCTCTGTTCATTCATGTGCCTGTTTTAAAAAACAAATACCAGTTTAATATAAATGGAAATGAGGGCAACATTAATGTGAACATAAATCTTGATCCATTGTAACCTAATAATGAAAGCCACACTTTTTTGAAACTGGATAAATGAATAACGTCATACATTTATAATCTGAATCATCACTGTTTTGTTAAGATTTTCTTTTTTTCTGAATTTTACTTTGCATTCTGGGATAACGATAAACTCTTACATTGAAAGTCTTGAATGCTGATATGCACAACTAAAATAGGATGATTAAAAAATGATGCGAAAAATGGAGAAAGATTACAAAACAAAATGCGAAGGACAGCTTTGTAAAATTCTGTCTTTATAAACTTTATATTATCAAAATATCTTAGCTAATGGTTATACTCAACATTTGCCCTGCTTCAAAGGTATGTTTGTAGCGGCGTCATTATAGAAGTTTTATTATGTGAACAGGCAAAACTGAAATAATTCCCTTAATTTAGATGAGAATTTCTGAAAAGTATAGAGACATGGTTTGTTTCTAACTCCAAAGGAAGGGCCTGATTTAATTCTGTCTTATTAACAGCTTTTTAAAAATATAATCAAAATTAATTAATCTCTGCGATTTGTAAAAAGTAAAACATTCATTCCTAAAAGAGATTTTCTTATCTTCTTATAGTCTATAAACAATTTAGATTAACATATTATTCAAAATATAAATGTGCCTCAACTTTCTCATGTGACTGTACATGTAGTGTTTGGAAATGACTAGGGTTGGAGCAAGGGAATAATAAAAAATGTAAACAGTGCAGATTTGCTAAATGAGTTTGGTTATATGTGAATGTGGACAATACCTCACTGGATTATTTTGAAGATTAAATGAGATGATACATGTGAAATACCCTGCATAATGCCTGTAAAACCAAAGTGAGTATTTGACAAATAATAGTTATTCTTGTTACTATTATTTTACCAAAAGGGCAGGCAAATTTCTTCCTAATTTTTCTAGATTTACATTCAATAAATAATTTTGCATTATATTTTAAAATACACCATTATTCTTCGATTTCAAAATTGAACATAAATTTGAAACAACTCAAAATTATAAAGAATGTGAGTTTTTTCCTTTATCTATATACACATCATTTAGTTGATAACACATTATGTATGCTAATACACACCAGAGAAATATTTAAAAATTTGGGGATGCCCTATTAATTAAGGTAGAATTTATTGCTCTAAATTAATATAGTACTTAGTGAGATAATATTTTATGAAAACTATTATAATGAATGCTGAAGGAATAGCTTTTCCTATGAGAACATATGGGCTGATATGAGCTAGAAAGGCTGTCTTTTATTGCACAAACAGTTCTAATATGATACAAACTAAAAATGTTTGCCAAATATTGAATGGTGTACCAAATTTCTAAGTGTTAGAATATTTCCATATACTGTTTTATTTATTTTTACCTTGTATCTTTCTTCAAAGCTTTGATATAATTTGAAGATACTTTAAGTAATTTGGCCAATGCTTTCCAACTTGGATTCAAAGAAACATCCACAAAAATGGTCCATGCAAAAATAATTTTCTCAATATAATATTTCTGAGAAAAGAATTTTGGCAAATTCATTGTACATCCTAGTATTCACAAAGTTGTGATAATTATGCCATTGGTTTATAGAATATATATAGTGATTAACTTGTAAAATTGAGCTCAAAAAATTTACAAATTGGCTTCTCCCCTTCCAGAATATTGCACTTCAAGTAATGTTTGTTTAATAACAATGCATTTTCTAAATGTATTGATGAAGATGCTGAAACCATCAATAATCTAATAGCTAAATGATGTTTGCTTTAAAAGACATTTTCCAAAATAATTAACAGAAAATACATTTTTTAAGTTTACTGTACTTCAAATAATTTGTGTTATGGTTAAAAAAAACTTTTTTTGAATTGACATCGGAAACATGGTGGCATAAATAGTCCTCCCTGATTTCTCCCCATGAAGTTACAAGAATTTGAACAGCTATAATTCAACAAAAGATTTCTTACTCAACAAAGAAACACATCTGAGAGATCTACACATCAAAACATCTGAAGGTAGGAGAATGAGGCAAAGAGGGGAGGAGGGAAGGGAGAAGTGCAGAGATGGGGTTGCCAATGCAGCCTGGAGCTCAATATGTGTCCTGGGAGAGGGGAGGATTTAGACGGCATGTGCACTCTCTGTAGCTTTGGACAATCCTGCCTGAGTGATCAGCGTATAATGCATTTGAACCCACCGATGGGGCAGAGATCTCAGGGCAAATACTGAACACAGAAATGTTAGAACTGTCATCTAACAGCCCTTAGAGTCATATCAACCAAGCCTGGCAGTCTACCCCCAACCTTCCCAGTGTTGGCAAGAGGCCCCAGAAAAAATGGCAGCAGTGTTAAATTAAAGAGAAGAATAACTACAGTGTTGAGAACTGGATTGACAGTTCATAAGAGCAGATGCAAACTGAAGCTAATCTTAGCAACAAGGGAGGAGATATAAAAGTGAGGCACCTGTGATCTTCCATTCACCATATTTAGAGGGGAACAAAGACAAAAACATACCAGCCACCTCTCCCAGCCCACCCCAAACCCATCTGTCATATTGGATACAAGCAGGTACACCCAGGGCTGCTGAGACACACAGCTCTCCATCTGGCTGCAGGGGGTTTCAGGGGCTCAGTATTCCATTGCTTACCACCTCCTCTCACAGGTATGGTGCACGGAGACTGAGGTGACTTGGTTGCAAAGGAGACAACCACCTCCCCAAAAAATATTCCACTTAGAGAAACCTGAACAGGGCAAAAGAAAAGAAAATGCTCCAGTGTTAAACTGGGAAACCAAAGAAAGACCTATTGCTATCAATCGGCTTCAAAGTTCATTCTTGTAGATGCTCAGGAAGAGTAATAATTAATCAAGTACCATGAATAACCAAGGCAACATAGCAGCACAGAAATAAAATTAGAACTCTCCAGAAAATAAACATAAAGATGTGGAAATATGTCACTTAAATGACAGCATATTCAAGATTGCAGTTATGAGAAAACTCATCAAGATGGAAGAAACTTCAGAGAGGCAGTTTAATGAACTCAGATATAAAATCAATGAAGAAAATGAATACTTTACTAAAGAGATTTAAGTTTTTATAAATAAACAAATAGAAATCCTGGAGTTGAAGAGCTCAATAAAAGAGATGAAGAAAAAATAGAGAGTTTAGCAAATGGACCTGATCAGATGGAGGAAAGAATTAGAGATATTGAAGATAGAAGTCTGGAAATAATGCAGATGGAAGAAGAGAGAGACTTGAGGGTTAAAAGAAACAAACAAACAAACAAACAAACAAATAACTCTACAAAAATTACCTGGCTCCACCAGAAAGAGCAATATAAGAATAATTGGTATACCAGAAGGAGCAGAAAAGAAAAAGGGCACAGAGAGGCAATTCAAACAAATAGTTGACAAGAACTTCACAAACCTATGAAAGAACTGGATCCTCAAATCCAAGAAGCAAATAGAACACCTAATTACCTCAATCCTAACAGGTCTTCTCCAAGGCATGTTATATTGAAACTGTCAAAAACTAATGACAAAGAATTCTCAAGGCAGCCAGGTAAAAGAAGATGGAAAACCTGCAAAAGAAAGCCTATTCAATTATAATCAGACTTTTCAACAGAAACTCTATAAGCCAGGAGAGAGTGAAATCAAATAATAAAACTATTCAGAGAAACTACCAGTCAAGAATAATATATCCAGTAAAGTTATCCTTTAGATATGAAAGAGGAATGAAGATCTTTCCAGATGTACAGAAGCTGAGGGAATTTTCCATCACAAGGCCTGTATTACAGGAAATACTGAAGAAGGCTATTTTACCTGAACCAAAAAGACAAAAGGATACAAAACTACTAGTAAGATTACTAAAAGACAGACAGAAACAGGAACTGGCAACCACTGCACAGAATAAGGCACTATACACTTAAACATAACATAAAGAGTAAAGGAGATAAAAACATAAGAAAAGAAAAAGAGAAGATGACAATTTCCTCCTGCAACTCAGAAATCAATTCAGAGCATAAATAAGGTTAATTTGTGACAACAAAATCATAAACGGGGAGGGAATAAAGGTCTGAATTTACAAAGGGGAATGGAGATAAGATGAATGTTGAAGAAACAAAAGACTACTGTATATATGAAATTTTCCTTTACATAAACTTCATAGTAGCTACTCAATAAATCCATAAATGATACACATAATAACAAAAAAAGAGGAAACAGAGGAAAATAATCATAGAATATCACCAAACTAAAATAACAAACAGAAATACAAAGAAAAAAAACACAAAGGAGACGATGACTTATCTGAAAAGCAAAGAAAAATTGGCTATGGGAAATTCTTATATATCAATAATCACCCTAAATATAAATGGAATTAACACACTAATAAAAAGGCAAAAAGTAGCTGTTTAGATAAAATATCAAAACCCAACCACACGCTGCCTCCAAGAGACAGCTAAGTTACAACAACAAATATAGACTCAAAGTGAAAGGGTGGAAAACAATACTCCAAGCAAATGGTATCAAGAGAAAAGCAGGTGTTTCCATACATACATACATCTGATGCAACAGACTTCAGGATAAAAAAGGTAACACGAGACAAAGATGGACATTTCTTTTTTTTAAATATTTTTATTGGGAAATTGGGGGGATGGGAACAGTACTGGGGAATTGGGGGAAGGGGAACAGACAAGTTGCTGTCGTTTTGTTCTTCAGTCTAGTTGTGGAGGACGTTGCTTCACTGGCCCAAGTTGGCACCATCACCGCGCTCTTCCCGGGCAAGGCAGATCAGTCGCTGGCTTCTGGATGGCTGTTCACTGCGGCTGCTAGCACTCACGCTGGCTGCTGGCTATACACGGTAGCACATGGCAACCCACTGTCACAGGGGCTGCAGCTACGCCATCGCCAGCAACTCACAGCAGCCCAGCTCCAGGCTGAGCTGACGCTCAGCATCTTAGCTGTGGAGGGCAGCGTCACTGGCCCTCACATGTGGAATCCGAACCAGGGCCCTCTGGCGTCCCAAGCCAGTTCTTAACCAACGCTCCACTCGGCCGGCCCAAGATGGACATTTCTTAATGATAAAGGGGACAATACAACAAGAAAACATAACACATCAATATATGAGGTTGGACAATTAAGTTCACAGACACATCCTAGAAAATGTGCTACATACATCATTGTTGAATATCACTATGGTCACTATTGAAGTACTCCCTTGTGAATCTATGCACTGGCACCAGTGCCTAGTCCACCCTTCAAAGCAATTTTGGAACTCTTTTTCTGGAATGGCCATCAGAGATGTCATCGTATTACTCTTGATGTCCTGAATGTCATCCAAATGTCTTCCTTTCAATATTTTCTTCATCTTTGGGTAAATACATAAATCACTGGGGGCCAGATCAGGTGACTAGGAAGGGTGTTCCAATACAATTATGTGTTTGCTGGCTAAAAACTCCCTCACAGACAGGGCTATGTGAGCTGGTGAATTATCATGATGCAAGAGTCATGAATTGTTGGTCAAAAGTTCAGGTTGTCTAACTTTTTCATGCAGCCTTTTCAGCACTTCCAAATAGCAAACTTGGTTAACTGTCCAGCTGGTACAAATTCATAATGAATTAATCCTCTGATATCAAAAAAGTTTAGCAACATCATTGCAATAAGTTTGAAAACTTAAGTGTGAGATCTTGTATATGCCCCCAATTAAGGAGCACCAAAATATATAAAGCAATTACTAACTGAACTAAAGGGAGAAACTGACAAAAACACAATTATAGTAAGGAACCTAAATATGCCATTGACAGCTATGGATAGACCATCTAAACAGAAAATCAATAAGAAAATATCAGGCTTAAATGACATGTTAGACAAAATGGACATAGGTGATAAACAGAGCTTATCATCCTGAAACACCAGACTATACATTGTTTTCTACTGCACATGAAACATTCTCAAGGAAAGACCTATGTTGGGACACAAAACTAGCCATAACATATTTAAGAAGATTGAATTCATACCATGCATATTCTCTGGCAACAATGCTTTGAAATTGGCGATCAACAGAAAAGAAAACAGGAAAAAAACACTATAGGTGGAGATTCAACAACATGTTACTAAAGAAAGACTGTGTCAAAGTAGAAATAATAGTACAGATCAAAAGATACATAGAAACGGTGATGACGTTATAGAAATGGTGGCATGAGGTAAGCCTCTTGAAATCTCCCTTGGAATTTACAACAAATTGAACAACTATAGTTCCACAAAGGAGGTCCCACACAGCAGAAAAGCAGAACTAAGAGACACACAACTGAAATCATCAAAAGTTGGACAAGTTGGGTGAGTGGAGGAGAAGGGAAAGGCAAAGTGCGGAGATGGAGGCCTCACTGGTGAGCCCAAGATGCAGACCAGAGCTCAGAGCTCTGAGCTCCAAGCTCCCTGCTTTCCAGAGCTACCCCAGTCAAGGGAGAGGGAAGAATTCAAACTTCTAGGACTCCACTTATGACCCACAGTTCCACCTGAGGGATCAGCATATAACACAGCTAAACCCAACACTCATGGAAGAGGCCTATGAGCAAAGACTGAGAGAAGAGTGAAAACAGCAGTTTAAGCCGTCACTGCCAAGCAGAGGACAGAAGGCACAGGCACGGATCCTAGCCAACCCCACCCCACCATTCCAGTGTTCCCCCACACCCACCTGACTAGCTTTACAAGCGGAAGAGTAGCAGTATCAGATCAAAGAACTGAATATTTGAAATTCTGAAAGCAGCAACCAGCAGCCACCGGAAGACACGTAGCCCAACTAGTTCTGGGGAAGGGGAAAGAGCCTTGTGTGAAGGATAAGCTGTGCTGGTGGTTGCTGCCATTGCTCAAAGCCACCTGTCACAACCAACCCATTCCTGCATCCACCTATCCAGGCAAATTCCTGGAAGGTTAAACACAGTCGCTGAAACACGCTGGCACTGAATCTGTTGCATTAGGAGATTTGGAACATCAGAAGCTCTCCATGTCCCCCAACAAAGGTGGTGCCCTGAGACCCAGGTGACCTGCTCACAAAGGAGAAGCCCACCTTCCAGGAAATTGCCCCATTGAATAAGAAGCCAGAATAATGCAGAGAAAATATAACTCTACAGCATGAGAGAGAATAAAAGGGTGCAATCAGAGAGAAAATAAAATATTCCACCAACATCTACTGGAAAACAAAAGAAGGACTTCCTCCTACTAACTTGTTGCAAAACCCACTCTTGTGGATGCCTAGGAAGACAAATAATAATTCATTAATTGTGATGAATAACCAAGGTAACAAGGTAGCTCAGAAAGAAAATGAAAAGTCTCTAAAAATGAACATAAAGACATGAAAATATGGGACTTAAATGACAGAGAATTCAAGATTACAGTTCTAAAAAAATTCAACTAGATGAGAGAAAACACAGACAGGCAATTTAATGAACTCAGAAACACAACCAAATAAAAAAATGAATATTTTTACCAAAGAGATTGAAATTTTCAAAAAAAAAACACAAGTAGAAATTCTGGAGACTGAGAAGTCATTAAAAGAAATGAAGAATGAAATATCCAGCTTAGGCAATAGAGTTGACCAGGTGGAGGAAAACAATCAGTGACATTGAAGAAAGAAATCTGGAAATGACACAGATGAAAGAAGAGAGAGACATGAGAGTTAAAAGGAATGAAAGAACACTACAAGAACTTTCTGACTTCGTCAGAAAGAACAATGTAAGAATAATGGGCATACCAGAGGGAGATGAAAGAGAGAGGGAACAGAGAGTATATTCAAACAAATACTCGATGAGAAATTCTCAAACTTGTGGAAAGAATTGGATCCTCGAATCCAATAAGCAAATAAGACACCTAAATACTTGAATCCCAATGGGCCTTCTACAAGGCACATTGTATTGAAAACGTGAAAAATGAACGACAAAGACAGAATCCTCAAGGCAGTCAAGGAAAAGAAGACTGTAACCTACAAAGGAGAGCACATTAGAATATCAGTGGATTTTTTAGCAGAAACTCTACAAGCAAAAAGGGAGTAGAATCAAATATTCAAACCATAGAAAGAGAAAAATTATGAGCCAAGAATAATATATCCAGGAAAGATATCCCTTAGATATGAAGGAGGAATAAAGACCTTTACAGACACACAAAAGCTAAGGGAATTTTCTAACACCTGATCCACACTACAAGAAATGCTGAAGGAGGCTATTTAACCTGAAACAAAAAAGCAAAAGAAGACAAAACCATGAGTAGTGTAATGAACAGACAGACAAAATCAGGAAATGGCAACCCCTACACTAAATAGGACACTATACACTTAAACATAACATATAGGGTAAAAAAGAAAAATAAAACACTTAAAAAAAGGACAAAGACAACTTGTTACTGCAGTTCAGAAATCAACTCACAGAATAAATAGGGATAATTTGTGACAACAAAAACATAAAAGGGGAGAGAATAAAGATCTGAACTGGCACAAGGGAATGGAGAAAGTAAGCATGCTGAAGAAAATGGAATACTCTAAATATGAATCTTTGTTTTACATAAACTTAATGGTAACCACTCAAAAAAATCCAGAACTGAAATATATAACATAAAAAAAACAGAAACAGTGGAAAAAATCATAGAATTATCACCACCCTGAAGTAATAGACAGCAACAAAAAGGCAAAGAAATAATGGAGACACAGTCCTACCTGAAAACAAAAGATAGAATAATAGGAAATCCTCATATATCAATAATTGCCCTAAATGTAAGTTAACTTAACTCACCAATATAAAGACACAGAGTAGCAGATTGGATAAAAAAAACTAATCCCAAACATATGCTGCCTCCAAGAGAGACATCTTCACTACAAGGACAAATACAGACTCAAAGTCTGTATTTCCACTCAAAGAGTGGAAATTGACACTCCAAGCAAATGGTATTCTGAGAAAAGCAGGTGTAGCTATACTGATATCAGATGAAACAGTTTTTAGGATTAAAAAGGAAACAACACACAAAGATAGACATTTCATAATGATAAAGGGGACTATACAGCAAAAAGAGATTACAGTCATCAGTATTTAAGCACCCAATCAGGGAGCATGGAAATATACAAAGCAACTACTAACAAAACTAGAGAAAGAAATGGACCAAAACACAATTATATTAGGGGACCTAAATACATCATTGACAGCTATGGAAAGATCATCCAAACAGAAAAAGAAAATATCAGCCCTAAATGACACATTAGATAAAATGGACATAACTGACATTTATAGAGCACTTCACCCTAGAACATCAGACTATACATTCTTTTCTAGTGTACATGGAAAATTCTCAAGGATAGACCATATATTGGGACATAAAACTAGCCTCAGCAAATTTAAAAAGATTGAAACCATACGAAGCATATTCTCTGATCACAAGCCTTTGAAATTGGATATCAACAGCAAAAAAAGAGCAGGAAAAGCCACAAATATGTGGAGATTAAACAACATACTTTTAAAAAGTTACTTGGTCAAAGGATAAATAAAAGGAGAGGTTAAAAGAGACATAGAAACAAATGAGAATGAAAATACATCCTACCAAAATTTTGGGGGTGCAGCAAAAGCATTTTTAAGAGGGGAATATATATCCTTACAGGCCTATCTCAAAAAAGAATGAAAAATTCCAGATAAATAACCTCACTTTACACATTAATGAACTAGAAAAATAAATGTAACCCAAAGTCAGCAGAAGTAAGGAAATAATAACAATCACAGGAGAGCTAAATGAAATAGAGAACAAAAATAAACACAAAATGGATCAGAGACGTAAACATAAGGCCTGAAACAATTAACTGCATAGAAGAAAAGGTACATACTAAACTTATGGACCTTGAGTTAAAGAGCATTTTATGAATTTCACCTCAAAAGCAAGGGAAGTAAAACTAAAATAAATGAATGGTACTATCAAACTTCAAATCTTCTGCACAGCAAAGAAACAATTGACAAAATAAAGAGGCAACCAACCAAATGGGAGAAAATTTTTGGAACAATGCCTCTGATAAGGGGATAATATCCAAAATATATAAAGAACTCATACAACTCAACAACAAATAAAACAACCAATCCAATTAAAAATGGGCAGAGGACCTGAATAGACATTTCTCCAAAGAGAATGTACAGATGGCCAATAGACATATGAAAAAATGCTCAATATCACTAATCATCAGATAAATGCAAATAAAACCCACAATGAGATATCACCTCACACAAGTTAGAATGGCTATCATCAACAAAACAATAATAGCAAGTGTTGGAGAGGCTGTGGAGAAAACGAAAACCTCATACACTTTTATTGGGAATGCAGATTGGTGCAGTGATTATGGAAGGCGTGTGGAGATTCCTCAAAAAATTAAAAATAGAATTACTATATGACCCAGCAATCCCTCTCCTGGGTGTCTACCCAAAAAATCTGAAAACATTTATCTGTAAGGATATGTGTGCGACGATGTTCACTGCAGTTTTATTTATGGTGGCCAAGACATGGAAACAATCCAAGTGTCCTTCAATAGATGATTGGATAAAGAAGATGTGGTATATATACACAATGGGATACTATTCTGCCATAAGAAAAATGAAATAGTGCCTTCTGCAACAACACGGATGGGTCTTGAGATTATAATGCTAAGTGAAATAAATCAGACAGAAAATATAGAAAACCACATGATTTCACTGATATGTGGTATATGAAACTGAAAATAACAAAAAAACAAGAGAAACAAATGAAGAAACTAAACTCATAGACACAGGCAATAGTTTACTGGTTACCGTAGAATACAGGGGGAGGATAGATGAGGGTAAAAGGGATCAAATATATGGTGATGGAAAGAGATCTCTCTCTGGGTGGTGAACACACAATGTGATATATAGATGATGTATTACAGAATTGTACATTTGAAATCTATGTAAATTTGCTAGCAATTGTCACACCAATAAACTTTAGTTTAAAAAAAGATACATAGAAACAAATAATGAAAATACATCATACCAAAATTGTCAGGATAAGTTGACAGCAATATTAAGAGGGAAATTTATGTAATTACAGGTCTATCTCAAGAAACAAGAAAAATGTCAAATAAATACCCTAACATTAAAACTTAAATAACTGGAAAAATAATAGCAAATTAAATCCATAGTCAGCAAAGGGAAGGAAATAATAAAAATTGGAGCAGAATTTAATGAAATAGAAGACAAAAAGACAATAGCAAAAAAATAATACAACAAAGAGCTGGTTCTTTGAACAGATTAATAAAGTTGATAAAGCCCCAGCTATAATCACTGAGACAAGAGAAAAGACACAAATAAACAAAATCAGAAATTAAAGGGGAGATGTTATGACTGATGCCATAGAAATACAGAGGATCATGGAAGAATATGTTCAAGAACAGTATGCCACCAAATTCAATAACCTAGAAGACGTGGGCAAGTTCGTAGAAATATATAACCTTCTTAGACTGAATCAAGAAAAACTGGAAAATCTAAATAGACTGATCAACAGTAAGGAAGTTGAAACAATCATCCAGAACCTCCTCCGACCAAAAAAAAAATGACAGGAGTAGATGGCTTCACCAGTGAATTTTACCAAACATTTAAAGATGATTTAATACCTGTCCTCTTCAAACTCTTCGAAAACACTGAACAAGAGTTTTGTGGCCTCATCTTATGAGGCCAACATTACCCTGATACCAAAACCTGGTGAGGATAACACCAAAAAAAGGAAACTACAGACCAATATCTGTAATGAACATAGATGCAAAAATCCTAAACAAAATACTAGTAAATCAAATACAACAACACATTAGAAAGATTATACATCACGATCAAGTGGGATTCATTCCAGTGTCACAGGGATGGTTCCACATACATAAATCAGTTTGATACACCACATAAACAAATTAAAAGATAAAATCATATGATCATGTCATTAGATGCAGAAAAGTCATTTGACAAGATACGACATCTATTTATGATTAAAACGCTTAATAAAATGGGTATAGAAGGAAAGTACCTCAACATAGTAAAGACCATATATGACAAACTCTCAGCTGACATCATACCGATAGCATAGTGAAAACATGATAACTTTTCCTCCAAGATAAGGAACAAGACAGGGATTCCTCCTTTCACCACTGTTATTTAACATATTACTGGGAGTCCTAGCCAGAGCAATCAGTCAAGAGAAACAAATAAAAGGCATCCAAATGGAGAGTGAAGAAGTTACATTGTCACTTTTTTAGTGATTTACATTGATTTTTCTTTATTTTTAGTTTCAGGTGTACAAAACAATGTAATAGTTAGACATTTACACACCTCACAAAATGGTAACATCAACAACTCTTCTATCCATCTGACACTGTACATAGCTATTGCAATACCACTGACCATATTTCCTTTGCTGTACTTTCCATCAGTGATCATGTGTATATTTTTTAAGTTATAGTTGGCATTCAATATTATTTTATATTACTTTCAGGTGTACAGTGCAGTGGTTGGGCATTTATATAATTTATGAAGACATTCTCCCAATAAGTCCAGTAACCATCTGACACCATTCATAGTTTGTACAACATTTTTTACTATATTACTCATACTTCACATCCCAGTGGTTATTTTGTAACTACCTATTTGTTCTTTCTAATCCCTTCATTTTTCTCACCATCCCCCTAAATCCCACTACCTAGCAACCATTAGTTTGTTCTCTGTATGCAGAAGTCCACTTCTGTTTTGTTTGTTTATCATGCTCTTTAGAGTCCACATATAAGTGAGATCATACAGCATTTGTCTTCTCAGTCTGATTTATTTGACTTAACACCAAATCCTGTAGGTCCATCCAGGTTGTTGCAAATTGTTAGATTTCATTCTTTTTATGGCAGAGTATTTTCCATTGTGCATATGCACCACAATTACTTTATCCAATAGTCTATTGATGGGCAGTTCAGTTACTTCCATACCTTGGCCGTTCTGAATACTTCTGCGGTGAACACAAGGGTATATACATCTTTTAAAATTAGTGCTTTGGATTTCTTTGGTCAAATACCCAGGAGTGGAATTGCTGGGTCATAAGGTAGTACAATGTTTAACTTCTTGCGGCTGCCCCATTTTGCAACCCCTCCAACAGAGCACAAGTGTTCCATTTTCTCCACATCCTCAACAACACTTGTTTGTTGATTTATTAATTATACACATTCTGACAGGAGTGAGGTATTAACTCATTGTGGTTTTTATTTGCATTTATCAGATGATTAGTGACATTGAGCATCTTTTCATATGTCTATCGGCCACCTGTATGTCCTCTTTAGAGAAATCCCTATTCACATCCTCCAATACATACATTTTGTGTATTAACCCCTTATCAGATGTATCATTGGCAAATATCTTCACCCATTCAGTAGGATTACTTTTGGTTTTGTTTATGGTTTTCTTTGTTGAGAGAGACAAAAAGAAAAAAACTTTTCAATTTAAAGTAGTCCCAATTTTTTGTTTGTTTTCCTTGTCTGAGGAGATATATCAGTAAAATTATTACTAAGAGCAATGCCAGGGAAGTCACTGCCTATGTTTTCTTCTAGGGACTTTACTGTTGTGTGTTTTACATTTAAGACTTGAACCCATTTTGAGTTTATTCACATATATGACATAAGATGGTGATCCAGTTTCATTGTTTTGCATGTATCTGTCCAGTGTTTTCAGCAGCATTTGTTGAATAGACTGTATTAACCCCAATGTAAATTCTTACTATTTTGTCATAGATTAAATGGCCACATAGGCATGGAATTGGGGGGGTATCTATTTTGTTACATTGATCTATGTGCCTGTTTTTAATGCCAATACCATGCTGTTTTGATTACTATAGCCTTGTAGTGTAATTTGATATCAGGTAGCATCTTACCTCTCACTTTCTTCTTTCTCAGGATTGCTGTGGCTTTTCAAGGCTTTTTATGGTTCCATATAAATTTTAGGATTATTTCTTGCAGTTCTGTGAAAAATGACATTGGTACTTTGCTAGGAACTGCATTGAATCTATAGATTTCCTTGGGTCATATAAACATTTTAATTCTGCTAATTCTTCTATCCATGAGTATGGCATATGCTTCCATTTATTTGTATCTTCTTTAATTTCTCTCTTCAGTGTCTTTAATTATCTGAGTGAAGGTCTTATACTTCCTTGGTTAAATTTATTCCTAAGTATTTTATTTTTAAAGATTTTTATTAAAATATAGCTAACATACAATATTCATTTCAGGTGTACACAATAGTTATTCAACATTTACATACTTAAATAAGGGATCACCATGAGTCCAGCAACCATCTGACACTGTACCACGCTATCACAATATTATTGACTATATTTCCTATTTTGTACTTTACATTTCCATGACTTACTTGTTTTATATCTGGACATTTGCAGCGATTATTGACCTTTACCTTCTCCCCCTTAACTTTTCAAATACAGCTGACATTCAATATTATTTTATATTAATTTCAAATGTACAGCATACTGATTAGACATTTATATAATTTAAGAAGTAATCTCTCTGACTAGTCTAGTACCTACCTGGCACTATACATAGTTATTACCATATTATTGACTATATTCCATATGTTTTATTTTACATCACCATGAGTACTTTGTACCTACCAATTTGCACTTCTTAATCCCTTCATCGTTTTCACCTTGCCTCACAATGCAACTCACATCACTCAGATAAATCTACTCGAAGAACCCACCTGACACCATACATAGTTATTACAATGTCATTGAGTATAATTCTTATGCTATACCGTACATCACCATGACTACTTTGTAACAATCGATTTGTACTTCCTTTTTTTCTTTTAAATTGGGGACTTGGGGGATGGGAACAGCGCTGGGGAATTGGGGGAAGTGGAACAGACAAGTTGCTGTCCTTTTGTTCTTCAGTCTAGTTGTGGAGGACGTTGCTTCACTGGCCCAAGTTGGCACGATCATTGTGCTCTTCCCGGGTGAGGCAGATCAGTCGCCGGCTTCTGGACTGCCATTCACAGTGGCTGCTGGCCACTAACACTGGCTGCTGGCTACACACAGTAGCCCATGGCAACCCACTGCCACAGGGGCTGCAGCCTATGCCATTGACGGCGACTCATGGCAGCCCAGCTCCAGGTTGAACTGTTGTTCAGTATCTTAGCTGTGGAGGGCAGTGTCACTGGCCCTCATATGTGGGATCCGAACCGGGGCCCTCTGGCATCCCAAGCCAGCTCTTAACCAACACGCCACTTGGCCAGCCCGATTTGTACTTCTTAATCCCTTTCCTTTTTTCACCCACCATCCAAACTCCCCTCTCATCTGGCAACCATCAAAATGTTCTGTGTTTCTATGTGCCTGTTTCTGTTTTGTTTGTTTATTTTTTTCATTGATTCCACATATAAGTGAAATCACATTGCATCTGTTTTTCTCTGTCTGATGCACTCCACTCAGCACAATACCCTCCAGGTCCGTCCATGTTGCTGGAGATGGCAAGGACCCATTCAGTTCCCTGGCTGAGCAATATTCCATTGTATGTATGTACCACCTCCTCTTTATCCATTCTTCTATTGATGGACACCCATGCTGCCTTCACATCTTGGCCATTGTAAATAATGCTGCAATGAACATATGGATGCACATGTCCCCTTTAAGTAGAATTTTGGGTTTCTTCCTATAAATACCAGGAAATGGGATTATTGGGTTCTTATTTGTCTCTCGTGATAGCCTTTGTTTTGAAGTCTATTTTGTCTGCTGTAAGTATTGCTACCTCAGATTTTTTTTTTAATTTCCATTTTCATGAATAACTTTTTCCATTCCCTTTTTTCAGTCTGTGTGTGCCTTTCAATCTTAAATCAGTCTCTTGTATGCAGCACATGTAAGGGTTTTGTTTTCTTATCTATTCAGATACCATATGTTTCTTATTAGAGCATTTAATCCACTTACATTGAAAGCGATTGTTGATTGATATGTAGTTATAGCAATTTTATTATTCATGTTTTTGATCTTTTTTTTCAATCTTAAATCTCTCTAACATTCCTTGTAATACTGGTGACAAGTTCCTTTAGTTTTGTTTTGTTTTGTTGTTTGTTTGTTTTGTTTGTTTGTTTTTTGTCTGGGAAGCTCTTTATCTGTCCTTCAATTTTAATGATAGTCTTGCTGGGTAAAGTAACTTTTGTTGTAGGTCCTTGTTTTTCATCACTTTGAATAATTTTTGCTAATCTCTTATAGCATGCAAAGTTTCTGTTAAGAAATCAGCTGACAATCTGATGGAAATTCCCTTATAGCTAACTAACTGCTTTTCTCTTGCTGCTTTTAGGATTCTCGCTTTGTCTTTAACCTTTGCCATTTTAATTATAATGTGTCTTGGTGTGGGCGTCTTTGGGTTTATCTTTTTTAGGACTCTATGCACTTCCTGGGCTGGTATGTTCATTTCCTCCACCAGGTTAAGAAAGTTTTCAGTCATTGTTTTTTCAAATATGTTCTCAATCCCTTGGTTTCTCTCTTCTCCTTCTTGTACCCTTATGATGCAAACGTTGCTATGCTTGATGTTGTATCAGAGTTCTTAAATATCCTCATTTTTTTGGATTCTTTTTTATTTTGCTGTTCCAATTGGGTTTTTTCTGCTACCCTGTCTGCCAAGTCACTGGTTTGATACTCTGCTTCATCTAGTTTGCTGGCAATTCCTTATAGTGCTTTCTTCATTTCAGTTATTACAGTCTTTATTTCTGACTGTTTTTTAAATGGTTTCTAGGTCCTTTTGTATGCCTGCTATCTCTTTGTTGAAGTTCTCACTATGTTCCTGGGGTAGCATTATATAACCATTATTTTGAACTCTGTATCTGGTAGGCTTCTTGCCTCTGTTTTGTTTAGTTTTTTTCTGGAGTTTTCTCCTGTTCTTTCATTTGGGATGTTATTTCTTTGTTTCCTCATTTGGGCTGCCTCTCTGTGTTTGTTTCTATGTATGAAGTAGGACTATTGTGTCTCCCAGGCTTTCTGGATGGCTTTATCTGGTAGGGGTCCTCTGGGGACCAGTGGCACAGTCTTCCTGTTCATCTGAGCCAAGTGTTCCAAGACTGTCTTTTATCTGGGTTGTGTGTGTCCTCCTGTTATAGTTGAGCATTGATTGCTGTTGACATGTCAGTTTGTGGTTTGACCCTCAGTCTGACTGGCTGTGGGTTTTGGCCTTGTCCACGGGTTATGGGCTGCTGAGAAGGGGGCTTAATCTGTGGAGCAGGATTCACCCCATTGGGCTCTACTGTGATTGCCCTTTGTGTGTGCTGCTTGTGGGGCTAATTAGGTAGTGCTCTGCTGTGATCTGAAGCCAACATCCAAGTATCATGGATATGGGGCCTCTTGGGAAGGGCTCCAGTGCAGTCCCAACTGAGTCACTGCCTGTGTCTGGTTGGGGAGTACTTGATAAGAGATATAAAGTTGGGCCGGCCTAGTGGCTCAGCTGGTTAAGAGCTCACTTGGGAGCACCAGCTCTGAGCAGCAGGGCCCCGGTTCGGATCCCACATTGAGGGCCAGTGATGCTCACCCTCTACAGCTAAGATGATGAACTACAACCGCTCAACCTGAAGCTGGGCTGCTGTGAGTGGCTGGCAATGGAATAGGCTGCAGCAGGGCTACAGTGGGCTGCCATAAGCTACGTGAGTGGCTGGCAGCCAGCGTGAGTGGCCAGCAGCAGACATGAGCTGCCGTGGGCCACCGTGAGCGGTCGACCAATGACTGGTGGCCGATTGCCTCTCCCAAGAAGAGCGCAATGATCATACCAACATGGGCCAGTGAAGCGACGTCCTCCACATCTAGACTGAAGAACAAAACAGCAATTTGTCTACCTATCTGTTCCCTTCCCCAATTCTCCAATGTTGTTCTCCTCTCCCAATTCCCCAATAAAATCTTAAAAAAAAAAGAGAGATACAAAGTGATCCACGGTTAGTTGCTGCCTGTACTATACCTGGAGTCACATGGGAGAGGCCACACTGTGAATTGAAAATGGCTGCCACTGGTACTTGTTCTCGAGTAGCTCCACAAAAAGTATGGACACTGAGGTATTCTGCCACCTGCCAGTTTCTATAATGTTCAGCCACTGATAAAGCCTCCTGCAGTATGCAAGTTGGGTGAGGCAGGATCTCCGTGAGTCAGTACGTTGGGGTAGCAGAGCTCATCAGGCCTATCAGATTCAGATTTGGCCAGTGAGGATTGGTTCAACATAAGAAAGAGGGCATCCACTGCTGACTTCACTAGAGGAAGGCCCCTCAGATGGAAAATGGGAACTGTCCTGCCAGTCTTCACCCTGAAGATACACAACTCTGTCTTTTCCCATATGTCTCCAATGCCCCCACAGTCATCGTCCCTCTGCTGATGCCCAAGGTGGGTGCCTGAGAAGGCCCTTTAGGAGGAGTTCTGGGTTTCCTGAAGCCTTCTGTCCTACCTAGACTGTTGGAATCTTCACTGTTTTTCACAGCCAGTTGTGGGGGCATGCCTTCATGGCACCAGTACTCTGCGCTGGGGAGCTTAGTTGGGGAGGGGGTTAGGTCCCTCGCTCCTTCACAGGGAACCTCTGTGATTGAGATATCTCATCCGATTTTCAACTGCCACAGGTGGGTGTGGGACCAGCCCCTTTCACGTCTCTGCCCCTCCTACCAGTTTCCATGAAGTTCTTTATACCTATATATAATAGAAGTTATAAAACTTCTATTCAGCCAGACTTCAAATGGTTCTCCAGGCTGATTGTTTTATAATTTAGTTGTAGTTTTGATGTATTCACAGTATGAGGCAGACAGAACATTTATCTACTTTACCATCTTTGATCTAACCGAAATATTTTAGTTTTTTTATACAATTGGAAATGGGATTGTTTTCTTAATTTCTCTTTCTGATAGTCAATTATTGGTGTATAAAAATCCAACCAATTTATGAATATTAATTTTGTGTCCTGCTACTTTAGTAAATTCACTTATCAGTGACAATAGATACTTGGTGCAATCTTTGTGGTTCTCTATATATACTATCATGTCATCTGCAAATAACAACAATTTCACTTCTTCCTTTCCATTTGGATGCCTTTTATTTCATTTCCTTGTCTGTTTGCTGTGAATAGGACTTTCAGAATGATGTTCAATAGAAGTGCTGAAAGTGGACATCTTTTTCTTGCTCCTGATCTTAAGGGGAATGCTTTTAGCTTTTCTCCATTGAGTATGATATTAGCTAGGTGTTTGTCATATATAACCTTTATTATCTTGAGTTATGTTCCCTCTATTTCCACTTTGCTGAGAGTTTTTATCATAAATAGATGCTGGATTTTCTCAAGTGCTTTTTCTGCACATATTGATTTTACTATATGATTTTTCCCCCCACATCCCATGACTATATGTATATTCAATTATAATTGACATACAATATTATACAACATCAGCTTCAGGTGTACTATACGATTTTTATTTTTAATTTTGTTTATGTGGTGTATCACGTTAATGGATTTGTGGATATTGAACCAACCTTGCATACCTAAAATGAATCCTACCTGATGGTGGATTATGTCCTTTTTAATGTATTGCTGAATTAGGTTTGCTAGTGTTTTGTTGAGGATTTTTGTATCTATGTTCATTAGGAATATCAACATATAGTTTTCTTCGTTTTTTTAATTACAATTTATTAGGGTGACAATGGTTAATAAAATTACATAAGTTTCAACTGTACAGTTCTGGAATACATCATCTATATATTATATTGTGTGTATACCACCCATAGTCAGTTCTTCTTCAATCACCATAATGTGACTCCCTTTAACCTCTTTTACTATCTGAAAACATTTATTTGTAAAGATATGTGTGCTCCGATGTTCATTGCAGCTTTATTTATGGTGGCCAAGACATGGAAACAACCAAAGTGTCCTTGGGTAGATAACTGGATAATGAAGATGTGTTATATATACACAATGGAATACTACTCTGCCATAGAAAAGATGAAATATTGCCATTTGAGGCATCATGTATGGATCTTGAAATTATTATGCTAAGCGAAATAAGTCAGACAGAAAAAGTTGAGAATCATATGACTTCACTGACATGTAGTATATAAAACTGAAAGCAGCAAAGGAACAAGACAAATAAATAAAGTAACAAATACTCATATAGACAATAGTGGTTACCAGAGGGTAAGGATGGAGGTAGGATAATAGTATAGTTCTCTTCTTTTGTAATGTCTTTGTCTAACTTTGGAGTCAGGGTAATGGTGACCTCACAAAATGAGCTTGGGAGATTCCCCTTCTCTTGGATTTTTTGAATAATTTAAGAAGAATAGGTGTTAATTCTTTCTTGAATGTATGATAAAATTCACCTGTCAAGCCATCTTGTCCAGAAATTTTTTGGGGCTTGATCATTACCGATTTGATTTCATTGGTAATAATAAGTCAGTTCAGATTTTCTGTTTCCTCTTGATTTAGCCTTGAAATATTGTACACTTTTAGAAATTTATCCATTTCTTCCAGATTGTCTAATGTGTTTGGATATAGTTGCTTGCACTATTTTTTTATAATTTTATTTTTTTTTTGTATTTCTGTGGTGTCCATTGTCACTTCTCTGTTTTCATTTCTGATTTTATTTACGGGGTCCTATCTTTCTTCATGAGTCTGGTTAAAGGTCTGTCAATTTTATTTACATTTCCAAAGAACTAGCTCTTCATTTCATTGATCTTTTGTATTATTATTATTTTTTGTAGTCTGTATTTCATTTATTTCCAGTCAAATTTTTATTATTTCCACCCTTGTACTCACTTTGGACTATGTTTGGTGTTCTTTTTCTAGTAACCTTAGGTGTGCAATTATACTGTTTATTTGAGATTTTCCTTGTTTCTTGAGGGAGGCCTGCATTGCTATGTATTTCCCTCTTAGGACTGTTTTTGCCATTTCCCATAGATTTGTGTGCATTGCGTTTTCATGTTTATTTTCCTAAAGGTATCTTTTGATTTCTACATTGGTCTCATTGTTAACCCATTTATTATTTAACAGCATGTTATTTAGCCTCCATATGTTCCTGTATTTTTTAGGTTTTTTTCTTGTATTTGATTTCCAATGACATACCATCATGGTCAGTTAAAATGTTTGATATGATTTCAGTCTTCTTAAATTTACTGAGACTTGTTTTCTGGCTTAACATGTTGTCTGTCTTGAAAAATGTTCCATGTGCATTTGAAAGTAATGTATATTTTGTGCTTTCAGGTGAAATGCTCTAAAAATACAAATTAAATCTGTCTGGTTCAATGCATCATTTTGGTCTGCTGTATCCTTGATGATTTTCTTTCCAAAAGATTTGTCCTTTGGTTTCAATGAGGGTGTTAAAGTTCCCTACAATCATTGTATTACTGTTTATCTCTGCCCTCACGTCTGTCAATATTGCTTTATATACAGAGAGTGCCAAAAAATGTATACACATTATAAGAAACGAAAAAACTGTATTAAATTTATGCTGATGGTAACCACTTTGTGCACCTTTTGTAATTGCAGAAGTCAAACGTAACTTGTATTCATCTTTTGTTATTGGTATATATTGATTGTTACATTTAAAAAAAAGATTTTATTGGGGGTTTGGGAGGAGAACAGTATTAGGGAATTAGGAAAGGGGAACAATTGTATTTTTCCAGGACCTATCAGCTCCAAGTCAAGTTGCTGTCCTTCAATCTTAGTTGTGGTAAGTGCAAGCTCAGCTCCAAGTCCAGTCGCTGCTTTCAATCTAGTTGCGGGAGGGCGGGGGGCATAGCACACCATCCCATGCAAGAGTCGAACCGGCAACCTTGTTGTGCACTGAGCCATCGTCCGCCCGTTGGCAGCTCGTGGCCTGCTCAGCTCAAGGTGCCATGTTCAATCTTAGTTGCGGGGGGGGAACAGCCCACCATCCCATGTGGAAGTCGAACCGGCAACCTTGTTGTTAAGAGCATGTGCTCTCACCAGCTCAGTGGTAGCTCAGCTCGGGCGCAGCTCACTGGCCCGTGTGGGAATCGAACCAGTGACCCTGTTGCTCAGATTTCGTGATCTAACCAACTGAGCCACTCGGCCGGCCCCCTATTATTACAATTTTAATAAAGTTTTTGTTTTCCTTTATTAAAATGTGCATACATTTTTTGGCACCCTCTGTATTTAGGTGTTCCTCTATTGGATGCACAGATGTTTCCTAGGGTTATGTCCTCTTGTTGGATTGAGCCCTCTATTATCATGTAATGTCTTTCTTTGTCTCTTATTATAGTCTTCATTTTAAAGTCTACTTTATCTGATATAAATATTGCTGTCCCAGCTGTTTTCTCATTTCCATTTGCATGAAATATATTTTTCCACCCTTTGCTTTCAGTCTGTGTGTCTTTTGATATGAAGTGGGTCTCCTATAGGCAGCATATGCATGGGTCTGTTTTTTGTTTTGTTCTGTTTTCTCTATTCAGCTACCCTATGTCTTCACTGGAGCATTTAATTCATTTATATTTAAGGTGATTATTGATAGGTACACAGTTATTGCAATTTAATTATTCATACTTTTGTTCTTTGTTAGTGTTCTCCTTTCTTTTGCTTAAAGATTTCATGTTAAGATTTCTTATAACATTGGTCTGATCTGAACTCTTTTAGCTTCTCCTTGTCTGGAAAGCTCTTTATCTCTCCTTCAGTTTTAAATGACAGTCTTGCTGGGTAGAGTTGTCTTGGTTGTAGGCCCTTGGTTTTCATTACTTTGAATATTTCCTGTCACTCCCTTCTGGCCTGCAAAGTTTCTGTTGAGAAATTCACTGTCAGTCTTATGGGATCTCCCTTGTATTAACTAGCTGTCTTTTTCTTACTGCTTGTAGGATTCTCTCTTTGTGTTTAACCTTTGCCGTTTTAATTATGATGTGTCTTAGTGTGAACCTGTTTGGGTTTAATTTGTTTCAGATTCTGTGATTCCTGGGCATGTATGTGTATTTATTTCACCAGGTTAGGGAAGTTTTCAGTCTTTATTTCTTCAAAAGAGTTCTCAATCTTCTGCTCCCTCTCTTCTCCTTCTGGTACTCCTATGATGCAGGAGTTGTTACACTTGATGTTGTCTCAAAGGTCCCTAAAAGTATTTTAGTTTTTTGTTGTTGTTGGTTTTTAATTATATTTTCCTTTGGTGTTCCAATTGTGTGTTTTCTGCTATCTTGTCTTCTAAATCACTGATTCAATCCTTTCTTCATCTAGTGTGCTCTTGTTTCCTTCTAGTGCATTCTTCATTTTAGTTATTGTACTCTTTATTTCTGATCGGTAATTTTTATGGTGTCTATGTCCTTTTGTTTGCTATCTCTGTTGAAATTTTCACTATGTTTTTAAAGCATTCTTGTAATCTGTGTTTTCAACTTTGTCTGGTAGGTTTGTTGCCTCTATTTCATTTAGTTCTATTTCTGTAGGTTTCTTTTGTTTCTACCTTGGGGACGTTTTTCTTTGTTTTCTCATTCAGACTGCCTCTCTGTGTTTGTTTCTATGTATAGGTAGGCCTCTTATGTCTCTCCATCTCCACTGGGTGTCCTTATGTAGTATGTGTCCTTTGTAGTTCAATGGTGCAATGACCCTAATCTCTTGTGCATGTATTCCAGGAGTGTCCATTGAGTGTATTGTGTGTTTTCTTATGTTGTATTTGAGACTTGATGGCTTTTGACAGGTCAAGGGGTGAGACTGACTTCCAGGCTGAGTGACTGTGAGGATTGACTATGCCTACAGTGTACTAGCTGCTGTGTGGGGACTAACTCTTCAGAGGGGGACTTGCTTGAATGGACTGTTGTGCCTGTTGAGACCACTTTTTGTGTGTGACATTTATTGGGCTAACCAGGTAGTGCTCTGTTGTGGTTTAAAGCTGGTTTTAGGTGCATTGTTTCTGCTGTCTCTTGGGAGGGGTTCCCATAGAGTCCAACTTCAGTCTTGCCTGTGACCAACTCACTGCTAACTGGTATGAGCTACAAAGCTATATATGGTTGGCTGCTGCTTATGCTTTATCTGGAGGTGTGTGAAGGTGGCCCCACTGTGAACTTAGGCCAGCTGCTACCAGTAGTGGGCCTTAGGCATCTTAACAAAGACCCAGGGTGTGCTAGGCCTATTGATACCTGAAGGCTGCCCATAAGGCTCAACTGTTGAAAGAACCTCCTGAGATGTGCCAGCCAGGCTGTTTGAACTGTTGTTGAGAGTACCTTTAGTGATGCAGGCCTAGCTGGGTGCAGTGGGGTCCCAGTGAGTCACGAAGTGTGGTCAGCTGTTTGCACAAGGTTAATACAGATTCAGTTCTTACAGTAGTGCCTAACCTAAGATGACTTTGTGAAATGCTCTGAGAACACTGCAGCCAGCCACCACTTGTGTTGTGTTCACAAACCCCCATGAGCTGCCCAAGAGAGGCTGCAGAGCAGGTTTTTGTCACAGGCCACTACCAAAATGTCCCCAGGGTGCTGTGGGATGTCCACTGCAGTAAAAATCTTCCACAGCTATGGGGCAGGACCTACCAATCTGTACCTGAAAGTGTCCCAGGAAATGCAGTACTGTGCAGGGCAGGAACATAAGCCGTCACCAAAAAGATGCACAGATGTGGATTTTACCAGACCACTGCAGTTTCAGATTTGGCCCTTTGAGGGAAGGTTCGACATATCAATATCAGTGCCCTCCTGTAGGCTACATGTGAGGCAAGCTGCACACAGGGATATAATTTATGTCCCTTTAGCCCTCACCAGGAAACCACACAACTGAGTCTTTTCCCATATGGCTGTAGCACCTTTCAAGTTGCCACCCCTCCACTGGAGATGAGGTGAGTGTTTTCAAGCAAGTGAGTCTTTCTGCAGTCCCTTTAAGGGGCATCTGGGTGTTCAGCTGGCATCTGTCTCACCAGGATGGGCATACAGTATCCTCAATGATTTTCACTGCCAGATGTTGTGCAAACTCCTCTTCCTGATACAGGATCCCTGAGCTATGGAGCCTGGTGTAAGGTTGGGAACCTCTCACTCTTCCAGTGGGACCTCCATTACTGATGAGTCCCTCCTGGTGTTCAATCACTACCCATGGGTTGGGGGTCATCATTATCATGTTTCCACCCCTCCTGTCAGACTCAATGTAGCCTCTTCTTTATATCCTTAGTTATAGTTCTGTTCAGTTAAAACTTCAGGTGACTTTTGAGGTTGATTGTTCTATAATTTATTTTTAATTTTGGTGTGATCCTGGAAGGCAGTAGGCATAGAGTTTACCTAATTTGCCATCTTGGCAAATTTTCACTTTTTGCAGATGACATGGTTTTGATATCAAAACCCCTAAAAGCTTCACCAAAAAATTATTAGAAACAATGAAAACATACAACAAAGTTGCAGGATACAAAATCAATATACAAATATTCATTGTGTTCCTATATGCTAAAAATAAAATTTCAAAAAAGAAAAGAAACAAAAATTATTTTACAATTGTAATAAAAAATAAAATACCTGGGAATAATCTTAACACAGAATGTTACAAAGGACCTATACACTAAAAACTATCAACATTAATAAAATAAATTGAAGAGGACAGGAAGAAATAGAAAGATATTTTGTGTTCATGGATTGGAAAAACCAACATAGCTGAAATAGCCATATTACACAAAGCACTATATAGATTTAATGCAATCTTCATCAAAACCCCAATGGCATTCTTTAAAAAAGAAATAGACCAAAAATAAATCAGCTTTTTATGAAATCACAAAAGACCCTAAATAGCCAAAACAATCCTAAAGGGGAAAAAAACAGGCCATAAGTACCACACACCCTGACTTCAGTTTATACTACAAAGTGACAATAATCAAAACAGCATGCTATTGGCAAAAAACCAGACACACAGACCAATGGAATAGAATTGAGAATCCAGAAATAAACCCACATACATGTGGGCAGATAATTTTCAACAAAGGAGCCAAAAACATACAATGGAGAAAAGCATGCCTCTTACATTAGTGGTGCCAGGAAAATTGAAAAGCCACATGCAAAAGAATGATGCTAGACTGCTGTTTGTCACCATATATCAAAACTAACTGAAAATGGACCTAAACATAAGACCTAAAACAATAAGACCTAAAACAATAAATTGCAAAGAAGAAAGCATAGGTATTAAACTTATGGACCTTGGTTTCAGTGAAGGTTTTATGAATTTGACCTCAAAAGCAAAGGAAGTAAAAGCAAAAATAAATGAATGGGGCTATATCTAACTAAAAAAGCTTCTTTACAGTAAAATAAATCATCAACAAAATGAAGACACAACAAAGTAAATGGGAGATGATATTTGCGAACAACACCTCTGATAAAGGGCTAATAACCAAAATATAAAATGAACTCGTACAACTCAACAACAAAGAGAAACAATCCAATTTAAAAATGGAACAAATACTTTCCCCAAGAAAACATAAAATGTGCCAACAGATATGCTCAACTTCATTAGCTATTAGGGAAATACAAATCAAAACCACAATGAGATATCACCTCCCACCTTTTTGAATGGCTATCATCAACAAGACAAATCATAAAAAGTATTGGAGAGGTTGTGGAGAAAAAAAGAACCCCTCATACATTGCTGGTGGGAATGTAAATTGGTTAAGCCACTATGGGAAACAATATGGAGTTTCATCGAATAATTAAGAGTAGAAATTTTACATGACCCAGCAATCTCTCTTCTGGGTATCTACCCAAATAATCTGTAAACATTTATCCATAAAGATATATGTATCCCTGAGTTCCCTTCAGCATTATTCAACGTGGCCAAGACATGTAAACTACCGAAGTGTCCTTTGATTGATGATTGGATAAAGTTTTGGTGTATATATAAAATGGAATGTTCCTCAGCCAGAAGAAAAGATGAAATATTGCTATTTGTGACAACACACATGGATTTTGAGATTATCATGCCAAGCAAAATAAGTCAGACAGGAAATGTGGAGAAACATATGACCACTCATATGCGGGATATAAAACTGAAAGCAACAAAGGAACAAGACAAAGAAACAAACACACAAAAATTCATAATCATGGACAACAGTTTTATGCTTACCAGAGGGCAATGGGAAGGGATGGTGGTAGTAGGGGGTAAAGGGGGTCAAATATATGGTGATGGAAGGAGAACTGACTCTGGGTGGTGAACACACAGTGCAATATATAGATGATGTAGTATAAAACTATACACTTGAAACCTATATAATTTTACTCAAAAATGTCATCCCAATAAATTTAATAAAGATAAAAAACCAACTTTTTCTCAACTTTTGTAGTTCAGAGATAGGCAGAAGCTCCTAAAATTTACAGTTTATGTTTATATATCACCCTTCTTCATCACTCCTAAACTCCTCTGCAACAGCTTTGATATATGCTATTGAACACTTAAATGCAAAGAAGTACCTTGGCATTTAAAGAAATAGACTTTTGGTTTCCCAAGTGTTTGAGAAATTTTACTTCTGACATCAAAGTTTTAACTTTTTGAAGAGTACAGCTTCTGTACTTATTAAATGAGGTGAACATTAGTTTACTCTTAAAATCTCAAGAAAGATTATCAAGAAACTCATTAAGTCAGTTTCTTGACTGACTGCAGTCAAGGATTCCTGGCTGCAGTGTTGTCACTTGCTAGGAAATATAATAAAACAATTAGGATTAGTTAAAGATCTGCTTGATTGATTAGGATATATGAATTACTACTTGACTGCCACAGCTAATAGCCTGGGCCTGCCAGTTCTACCTCTGATCACTCCATGCCCTCATGATACAACTTGACAATTTCAAAACTTTGTTGAAGTTATACTACAGTGAGCATTTCCTAATGGTGGTTTCTGATGCTTAGGTTCACTGCTTTGCATCAGGGGAAGAAATAATGTTTCATTTTTGTGCTCCTTATTATCTGAGATAAGTTCAATTCGACAAGGCACTTTGGTCACATTTTTTCATTAAGCTGCAGAGAAATGTTCATGAACCAACACTTTCAAACTTAGTTTACAATGTAAACTGGCTACCAAAAAAATTTAAAATTAAAACTCAAGCCTAACCAAACAGAAGAAGTACATCAAACTATAAACATTAGCCAAAAGGGATTAGGTGGTCTTTTCACTCAGACTGTCATTTTAAAGGTTATTTCACATACATATAGATCTAGGACAAGAAGATACACATAACTAACCTCATGTCTTTTATTTTTCTAACTTGATTTTCTAGGATCAATAAGCACAAGTTATATACCTTTTTTCCTAATTTTTATTACATTTATTGGTGTGACATTGATTAGTAAAATTATACAGGTTTCAGGTGTACAATTCTATAATACATCATCTGTATATTGCATTGTGTGTTCACCACCCAGAGTCAGTTATCCTTCCATCACCATATATTTGACCCCCTTTACCCTTATCTACCATTTATTCTACCCCATTACCCTCTGGTAACCACTAAACTGTTGCTTGTGTCTATAAGTTTTGTTTATTTGTCTTGTTCATTTGTTACTTTCAGTTTTATATCCCAGATATGAGTGAAGTCATATGGTTCTTGACTTTTTCTGTCTGACTTATTTTGCTTAGCGTGATAATCTCAAGATCCATCCATGTTGTCGCAAATGGCAGTATTTATTTTTTTTATATACAATTTATTGGGGAATTGGGGGAGGGGAACAGCACTGGAGAATCAGGGAAGGGGAACAGACAAGTTGTTGTCATTTGGTTCTTCTGTCTAGTTGTGGAGGATGTTGCTTCACTGGCCCAAGTTGGCACCATCACTGCGCTCTTCCGGGGTGAGGCAGATCAGTTGCCGGCTTCTGGATGGCCGCTCACTGCGGCTGCTGGCTGCTCACACTGGCTGCTGGCTACATACGGTAGCCCATGGCAACCCACTGCCACAGGGGCTGCAGCCTACGCCATCGCCGGTGACCCACGGCAGCCCAGCTCCAGGTTGAGTTGCTGTTCAGCATCTTAGCTGTAGAGGGCAGTGTCACTGGCCCTCATATGTGGGATCCGAACCGAGACCCTCTGGCGTCCCAAGCCAGTTCTTAACCAACGCGCCACTCGGCCAGCCCTGGCAGTATTTCTTAATAGTTTCTCTACTCAATCAGAGCTCTTTTCCAAAAACAAGCCAAGATCAATCTTTAAAAAAATTGACACAGGAGCCATAGTTTGACTTCAAGGGCTCTTCATCTCATTGGTAGTTAAGCTCTTCTAACCTTCTCTCAGCAAATTCCTGTCCCTTCTCTCAACGTTTCTCAGTCCACAGTGCCCTTGTCCCTAATGATAACCCAGTGACTTTTATCATCAGCATCTAGATGTTTCTCAGCTCTGTTATCTTTCCTTTCCCCTTATATTAGTACCCTCAACCTGTAAGTGCAAATTTAATTTCTGACTTCATGTAGGTACCATTAAAATAACATAATATTTTAATACCACAAAAATTGGAATTCAAAATAAAATTTAAATAATCTTAACACTCCGACACAGCAACTGTTTTCATTCATTCAGTTTGCCTTTCACTCTGAGACATTTTTACATTATTTTACTCAGTTTATGTACCAGTTTCTGTCCTATTTTTCTTTATTATTATAATTTTTTCATACTTTCACAGTCTTGATGATTCATATTTTAATGTACTTTATCATTTGACATGCTGATACTTCAAAATTTATTAAATCATTTCACTAAAGATAAACAATTCTGTCTGGTATTTTTCTCTATGTGTAAATATTTCAGGGCCGGCCGAGTGGCTCAGTTGGTTAAGAGCTCGCTCAAGAGTTTGAGCTCTGAGCAACAGCGGTTCGAGTTCCGGCCCAAGCTGAGCAGCCG
>NW_017731503.1:501530-529706 GCF_001890085.2 Hipposideros armiger
TATATATATATATATATATATATATATATATATATATATATATATATATATATGGTCACAGGATGTGGAGTACAATGTGGGAGTGGAATCATTGGAATTGTAATAGATATGCATGATATTGGGGGGAGTGAGATGGGAGATTGGGGGAGAAGGGCTGTCACTTCAAGGGGTAAAAAGTATAACTATTGCAGTGTGTTGTACACCTGAAACTAATTTTAAAAATAATAATAATAATTCTTATTTTATAGTTTAAAAATTTTATATACAAACATGGCAGTATTATCTTTTGTACTGTCTATCACTTCAAAGAAAATATTTTTGCACACATATGATAAATATTTTAAATTTATATTCTGTTTAATTTTCTATATTTTTTGTGAATTGTGTTTAGTACCTAAAATTAAATACACTTTGAATTTACAAAGCATATTTAGACTATTTAGCTACCTACTAGCAATTTAAAATATTTTTAAAGATCACAAGATTGACAACCATACAGACTTGGTTTCAAATTCATTTTCTGTTACTTATGAAATCTGTCATGTTGGCCTGGTTATTTTACCTCACTAAACCACAACCTCCATGTCTGTAAATTGTGGCCATGTAATACTCGACTTGAAGGATCTTTGGGAGGACTGAGGATTATGGAAACCAAATATCTGACATATAAAAGACACCCAATCAATGATTATTTTTATTATGTGATACATCACTATTATGTATAATGGAAATTTATTTTTGAAGTTTATGTTTTACAGAAATATCTGTATCTCTGTGTTTATACTATTAAACATTATTTTACTTTAAATAGATTTTTCAGATCCTCTCCCATGTACTAATCTTTTCTAAAAATAAATTCTTCATATTTGAACAACTGCAAAGATGGTATACAAAGTTCCATATACACCACATCCAGTTTCCCCTATTTTTATCTAATACTAGTTTGATTAATTTGCTACCGTTAGTGAACTAGTATTGATACATGAAAATTAACTGAAGTCCATATTTTCTATAGGTTTCCTTAATTTTTACCTAATGCCCTTCTCCCATAACTTATGTTCTCTGGAAAAAATCTATTCAAGTTCTTTGTCCACATTTTAATTGGGTTGCCTTTTTGTTGTTCAGTTGTAGGAGTTCATTATATATTATGAATATTGAATTCATATCAGATATATGGTTTGCAAATATTTTCCCCAGTTCTTCATATTGTCTTTTCACTTTCTTTTTTTTCAGAACATATATTTATTTATCTTGTATTTTAAAATTTTTTCAGTTACACTTGACATACATTATTATATTATTTTTAAATGTACAACATAGGGATTAACATTTATATAACTTACAAAGTGATCACCTTGGTAAGGCTAGTACCCACCTGACATCATACATAGTTATTGCAATATTACTGACTATATGCCTTATGTTATACTTTACATCCTCATGAATATTTTGTAACTACCAGTTTTACTTCTTACATCCTTCCCACTTTAAACCCATCACCCAGAACTCCATCCCATCTGGCAACCATCAAAATGTTCTGTGATTTCTGGGTTTGTTTCAGTTTGTTGTTGTTGTTGTTCATTTATTTTTTCTTTAGCGTCCACGTATATGTGAAATAATATGCCATTTGTCTTTCCCTGTCTGACTTACTCCAGTCAGCACAATACCCTCTAGGTCCATCCATGTTGTTTCAGATGGCAAGATTTCATTATTTTCTATGTTTGAGTAAAATCCTATTGTATAAATGTACCATCATTTCTTTATTTATTCATTCATTGATGGGAACCCAGGTTCCTTCCATATTTTGGCTGTTGTAAATAATGCTGCAATAATCATATGGATGTACATGTCCCTTCAAAGTAGTGTTTTAAGTTTCTTTGGATAAATAGCCAGAAGTGGGATTACTGGATGTTTCTTTGTCTTGTCTTATAGCCTTTGTTTTCAGGTATATTTTGTCTGATATGAGATTTGCTACCCCAACTGTTTGGCTGTTTTTTGTTTTTTTTTCATGAAATATTTTTTCCATCCATCTACTTTCAGTCTCTGTGTGTGTCTTTTGGCTGATAGTGAGTATTTTGTAGACAGCATATGTAAAAGTCTTGGTTTTTTTTTTCCATTCAACCACTTCATGTCTTTTGATTGGAGCACTTAAGGTGTTCACATTTAATGTAATTATTGATATATATGTAGTTATTGCCATTCTATTATTCATATATTCTTATTCTTCTTCTTCTTCTTCTTCTTCTTCTTCTTCTTCTTCTTCTTCTTCTTCTTCTTCTCCTCCTCCTCCTCCTCCTCCTTCTCCTTCTTTTCCAAGATACCCCTTCAACATTTCTTGTAATCAGCTGACAGTCTTATGGGAGTTCCCTGTAGGTAACTAACTGCTTTCAAGATTATCTCTTTTTCTTACACCTTTGGCATTTTAATGATGTGTCTTGGTGTTGGATTCTTTGAGTTCATCTTGCTTGGGACTCTCTGTGCTTCCTAAGCTTGTATATCTATTTCCTTCGCCAGGTTAAGGAAGTTTTTCATTATTATTTTTTTCCAAATAGATTTTCAATTCCTTGCTTTATCTCTTCTCTTTCTGGCACCCCTAAGAAGTGAATATTGGTATGGTTTATATTGACCCAAATGCTTCTTAAACTATCCTAATTTTTTTTTGGATTCTTTTTTCTTTTTGTTTTTTTGTTTTTGTTTTGTTTTTTTATAAAGATTTTTATTGGGGAATTGGGGGAAGTGGAACAGCTAAGTTGCTGTCCTTTTGTTCTTCAGTCTAGTTGTGGAGGATGTTGTCTCACTGGCCCAAGTTGGCACCATCATTTTACTCTTCCCGGGCGAGGCAGATCAGTCGCCGGCTTCTGGACGGCCGCTCACTGTGACTGTAGGCCTCTCACGCTGGCTGCTGGCTACACATGGTAGCCCATTGCAACCCACTGCTGCAGTGGCTGCAACCTATGCCGTTGCCATCGATTCCAGGTTGAGCTGTTGTTCAGCATCTTAGTTGTAGAGGGCAGTGTCACTGGCCCTCATATGTGGGATCTGAACAAGGGCCCTCTGGCGTCCCAAGCCAGCTCTTAACCAACACACCACTCAGCCGGCCCTCTTTTTGCTTTTCTGATTAGGTGTTTTCTGATACCTTATCTTCCAAATCACTGATTCTGCCCTCTGTTTCATGTAACCTACTGTTGATTTCCTCTACTGTATTCTTTATTTCAGTTATTGTATTCTTCATTTCTGTTTTCTATCTCCATTTTGTCACTTATTATATCTTCATTTCTGTTCTCTTTCTCTTTGTAGAAGTTCTTACTGAGATCATTGGGCATCCTTATAACCAGAGTTTTGAAATCTGAATCTAGTAGATTGCATGTTTCCATTTTGTTTAGTTATTTTTCTGGAGATTTATTCTGCTCTTTTATTTGGGATATGTTTCTTTGTCTTTCTACTTTTGGCTGTTCCCCACTGTTTCTGTGTATTAGGTAGAGCTGCTTTTTCTCCTAGTCTTAGTAGTGTGGCCTTATGTAGTAGGTGCCCTTTGGGCCCAGTGATGCAGTCTCTCTGATCATCTGAGCAATGTGCCCCAGGTGTTTCTCTTGTGCATGTTGTGTGTGCCCTTCTGTTGTAGTGAAACCTTGGTTGCTGTTTGCATGTCAATAGGAGGGCTTGAACCTCAAGCTGATTGGTTATGAGGACTTGCCATGACTACAATGAAGGAGCTGTTGTTTAGGGGCTGACTTTAAGGAGCATGATTTGCCTTAGTAGGGCTCTGGTGCCTGCCCAGTGTCTTCTTTGGGTTTGTCATCAGAACCATATTTTTAAAAGTTTTATAACTCTGAAAACTAGCTTCAGTTTGATCCCAAAGAACCTCTGGAGCATGACTTGTTCTTCAGTGTTATCCAATAAGCCATCTTTCACTTTCTTGATAATGTTCTTTGCGGACAAAAAATTAATTTTTTTTAAAGCCCAATTCATCAATTTTTTAATTTTTTTCATGCTTTTGGTGTCATATCTAAGAATTCATTGCTAAATCTAAAGTCATGAAGATTTTATCTTATTTTTTCTTGTGAAATTTATGGTTTGAGGTCTTATATTTAGGACACTGATGCATTTTGAGTCAATTTTTGTATATAGTAGCAGGTAGTGGTCCAATTTCATTCTTTTGCAAGTGGATATCCAGTTGTTTCAACACCATCTAATGAAGAGACTATTCTTTGTCCGTTGAATGGATGCGGCACACTTGTCAAAAATCAAATGGCCATAGATTGATGAGTTCATTTCCAGACTCTCGATTCTATACCATTGGTCTCTATGTATATACTTATGCAAGTAGTACACAGTCTTGATTACTATAAATTTTTAGTAAGTGAGTTCTCCAAATTTATTATTTTTCAAGTTTGTTTTGCTATTAAGTCCCCTTGCAACTCCATATGCATTTTTTAATACACTTTCATTTCTGCCAAAATAAGGCTGCTGGAATTTTGATGAAGATTGAACTAAATATGTACACACTTTGAGTAGTATTGACATCCTAAAAGTAGCAAGTCTTCCTATGATGAATGCAGGATGTGTTTCCATTTATTTTTTGTCTTCTTAAATTTCTTTCAACAATGTTTTGTACTTATCAGTGTAAAACTCATTCATTATCTTGGTTATATTTATTCCTAGGTATTCGGTTCTCCAATACCTCTAAAACCTAACCACAGAGTTCATCCTTAGCCTGACACTTCTTTTACTTGCTTTTATTTGTAACTCCTTTCTCTGACAATGAAAAATCAGGGTAATGGTATCCTCTACATATGTATATGTTTTTTCTAGTCTATCTCTATGAAACCTATCTCTTGACTCTGCTAAGCCACAAATTATTTTCCTTGTGTGGGTCCTGATACCCTCTGGGACAGTCCCATCCTCAGTGGGTATGTGTTCTTCATGCAAACCACAAGAGTTCTTGGACAGTATTTTTTCAGGAAGCAATGAAGGAATAAAGTCAAGATATAAATGTTTTTGAGTAGAAAGAAATTAACTCATAGACCCAGGTTATTTCTCTAAAAGTTTAGGGAACAAGCAATCATAAAGCAGGTCAAATGGCCATGACCCCATAACCCCCACAATCTGTCACCCAATGTTACAAAAATAAAGCAGTTAAATTCTTTACCATTGTTGAACTTGTGCTCTATACTAAGCACTTTTATTTGGAGCTCGTGATAAACAGAGATTTTAAATTAAGGCACATGCTCTAGTTTTGAGAATCATATATTTTAATAGGAAATGAAAACATTTATTCATTTATTCACCAAGTAATTATCAGTAGACTACTATGTGTAAATTGGTTTTTCTAGATGTTGAGGACACAATGGTAGATAAGGCAAATATAGATCCACTGTCATCTGTGGGTTGTATTCAAATGGTGGGGATGGAGACAGACAGTAGCCAAGGTAGTTATACCTTGTGATAAGTGCTATGAAGAAAATAAAACAAGGATGTACTAATAACTGGGTAATTATTTAAACTGAGCGCTCTAAAGAGCTGTCCCAGAAGATGATATTTAACCAGTGAACTGAATGACAACAATGAGCAGGCCATGTAAAGATTATGGAAAATAACATTCCTTTCATAGTGGACAGCTCAGCAAAAAACCCCCAAGGCATGAATGACCTTGGTGGTCACATACCATATTTCCCTATGTATAAGTTGCTCCCATGTATAAGACGCACCTTAAAAAAAGTATTACATAAAGTTATTGAACTCAAGTTTTATTCATCATAAAATTCATACAACTCCTCATCACTGTCAAAACTCTCAACCATTAGCTTGTCATCATCTGTGTCTGATGATGAATCACTGTCTTCATATATTGCCTTGTCCTCAGTTCCATCTATGGCATTTGAAATGCCACACTTCTTAAATGACTTGACAACAGTCTACAGCCACTGTATAAGATGCACCCAGTTTTTAGATCCCAAATTTTTCAAAAAAGGGTGTGTCTTACACATGGGGAAATACCATAATTAAAAAACAAAACAGGGCCGGCCGAGTGTCACGATGGTTAAGAACTGGCTTGGGACGCCAGAGGGCCCCGGTTCGGATCCCAAATATGAGGGCCAGTGACACTGCCCTCTACAGCTAAGATGCTGAGCAACAGCTCAACCTGGAGCTGGGCTGCCGTGAGGCGCCGGCAATGGCATAGGCTGCAGCCTCTGTGGCAGTGGGTTGCCATGGGCTACCGTGTGTAACCAGCAGCCAGCGTGAGCAGCCAGCAGCCACAGTGAGTGGCCATCCAGAAGCCGGCGACTGATCTGCCTCACCCGGGAAGAGCGCAATGATGGTGCCAACTTGGGCCAGTGAAGCAACGTCCTCCACAACTAGACTGAAGAACAAAAAAACGACAGCAACTTGTCTGTTCCCCTTCCCCCAATTCCCCAGCACTGTTCCCATCCCCCAGTTCCCCAATAAAAATCTTTAAAAAAACAAAACAAAACAGAGAAAGAAGAATAAATGGACCATAATAGAATCTGAAAGTTAGGCAGTCAGTTTGTGTAGGGCTTTGTAAACCAGAGTAAGAAATTTGGATGTTATACTACACATAATGGAAAGTCACTGAAATTTTTTAAGTGTATTTTAGTAATGTTTTAATAGATGTATCTAGAGAGTGATTTGAGAACATGGCTTAGGAATGGAGTTGGAGGCACTGTAAGGGAACATTGAGTATGAAAATGTGAAGAGGAGTTAACCAGGTGACTCACAGTGTAAAAGTGTGAAGAAGGACTACAAGAAGGTCTGTGTATGTGTTTGGCAAAGGGCATTGGTATGTTAGGCACAGAAATAATATTTCAGGGATAAAAATACAATTAAGTAAACTGATTAAATCATAAAATATTATGGCATATGTTGGGAAGTCTGGCTGAAAGGCCTAAGGAAAGAAAGAGAAAAATAACAGTCAATGAGTTAGAGAATCAATAAAACAACATATGTCATAAATGAAGTAAGAGATGATGAGGGTCTGAATTACAGCCACGGAAATGAGGATAGCATTAGAAGAAAGATGGATTTAAGAAACATTTCATGTATAAAATTGTCAAGAGTTGCTAGGTTATTGGATATGGGAGTGAAGGAAAGGGAAAAGAAGTACTCAAGAATAACTTGTGGGTTTTTAGGCTTGGGTGGTATACAAAGATCAAACAAAAAGTTAACTTTGCTTATGTATGTTTGATGGGATTATGGAAGATTTTTAGTTTTTTTATTTACATGTTCCAGCATTGGGACCCGTTTTTACTAGTTATAGTGGATGCTGTGGTAAAACATCCAGATTTCTCCCCTTTTCAGGCTTGTGGCATTATTCACCCAGCTGTATATAGTCAGTTTAAAGGAAGTGTTTCTCCCAAGGTTACACACTTTCCTTGGGGTCATCTCATGTTCAATGACTGACTGATAAAGTGGTTACAAAGGCTAGGCAACTTTGCCTACATTTGGAATACCTGTTAGGGCCACACCAACCAAAGAACTCACTGTTAGAAAGGTCAAGACCCCTGGTGCAATCTCAGACTGTTCAGCAACTCCCTCTGTAAATTCTCCTTCTCTCACTCATTCACAGATGATATTTTTAAAAGCACTCCCCAATAGTTAACTGCATGCAAATATTAGAGTCTCTTTCCTCAACTACGGTAAACTATGCCTTTTTTAATCTGAAAAATAATTCAACAACAATGAATCCAATTTCATTTTTAGAAAATGAAGATGCTTAACATTGGGGAAAAGATACTTTGATTTGTTTCAGTCACTGTAAGTAATAGCTAATCCTTAGAAGTATCCCTTAAAAGTGCTGGCCATTTTGAAGAGATTTTCTACAAATAACAGAATATGCTTAGAGTTATTGGTAAATGAAGTGGAGTTTTTGTACTGTTGTACCTGTCTAAATGCCTATTGAAACCTGTGGATGAATTTGCATGTATAAAAGAGTAAAGTTAGATTTCTCCAAATAGGTGAAAGATCATTCATTTCCATTTATTATGTATTCTTTATGGTAATTAACAACTGTTAGGCATGTAATTTATTAAAAATAATTATCATTCATAATATTATATAGTAGCTCTACTTCTTTTCACAATTCATAATGCCTATTATTCACCACCCTTAAGCATATCAAAGTAAAAGAGTTTGGAATAAATTTCCTTGTATTATAACAAAAGGCTCTTGAGGATGCACATTGCACAATTCTACTAATAAAGATTTAATCAACCCTTAAACTTTTTTTCTTGTTTATTATAACATTAAGCAACCTGTAAGAATGCCAAAAAGAACAGAAAATGTAAGTTGAATTTTTATCAGCTAGCCTGCCAGTTGGAAAGTTGATTAGCTAACCTCAAGTGACATCTGTAAAGTGAAAGAAAAATTAATTAGAAATCTTCACTTCTGGAAGGTAGACAACATGCCTTTTCTTATCTTGTTCCTTTGACAATCATCTGCTTTCCGTATATAAACAATGAATATAAAAGTATTTAAGACTAAAACTACACACACACACACACACACACACACACAATTAAAAGGCAAGTTAATTAGAATACACTTACCTTGTATATTTTTAGAATTGTTTATTAATTCTAGATTTAGAAAAAGAAATATTGTTACTAACCATCAATCACTGGTAGAGAATATAAGAATTGTTATTATATTTTTCTACATAATTAATTATTCCTCAGTGTTATTTAATTACCTATATATTAATAGACACTATAATGTATTTCTTCACATTAAAGATAAATTGCTTTTTAGAAGTAACTTGCATTTTACTTTTCAGAATAAAAATAGCTTTATATTTTCTCTGTTTATGTAAGTAATCTATTTTATAACAATTTTTGATATAGAAAATGTATAAATATTGAAGCAAAATTTACTTTGAATTATAACTCTTAAAAATAGAGTGAATTGTTTTGTTCTACCCTTTCATGAATATTTTTTATGGATTTATCTATCTACTTACCCATACACAAACAATATTTATATTTAAAGAATAATACTACTTTTACTATTTCATTAATTTTTGTATTCAAAAAGTCATGTGCATCTTTTCCTGTCAATAAACCTAGATCTACAATCTAATTTTAAATGTCTGTATACTTTTCTATTGAATGGTCATATCATATTTTATTCAGATTCCCAAACAAAGGACTTGCAGATTGTTCTAGTTTTTATAATATGTAGGAAACCTCATGAAAGTATAATATGATAAACAGAAGATAGATACATAGATACATAGATGCGTGTCTGAACATGTATTCACTTAGCTCCTTAGAACACTTTGCTACAAGTGGAATTTTTGAGTCAAAGGACACACATTTTTAAACTAAAGGCACCTTGTATTCAATCATTCATTCATTCGTTTTGTTTACAGATCCATTATTTTATGTAAAAATTAGAAATATACAAATCCAAAGTGCACAACGCAAAGAGTTTTGGCAAAAGCACAAAGTTGCGAAATTAATATTTGCACAAAGACGTAGAACATTTCCCTCACCCCAGAAAGTTCCCTCATGACCCTTCCCAATTTCACCATACAGAACACAGACAATGGTTGTTCATTTTTCATCATAGATTAATTTTATCTCTTCTAGAACTTTATATAAAAAATCTGTGCTATGTGTTCTTTTTGGTTTTAATTCACATCATATATATATATATTTTTTTAATTGGGGATTTTTGGGGAACAGTGTGTTTCTTTAGGACCCATCAGCTCCAAGTCAAGTCATTGTTTCAATCTAGTTGTGGAGGGCACAGCTCAGCTCAAAGTCCAGTCCCTGTTTTCAATTTAGTTGTGGGAGGTGCAGCCCACCATCCCATGTGAGAATCCAACTGGCAACCTTGTTGTTAAGAACACGCCCTCTAACCAACTGAGCTATCCAGCAGCCCTATATGTTATTTTTGTTCCCTTTCTCTCACCATGTCTGTAAGATGCATCCCTAGTGTGCATATCAGTATTTTGTTTCTTTTTATTATGGAATGGTAAACCATTGTGTGAATAAGTAAAACATTATTTATCTTTTCTCCATACTGATGTACATTTGGGGTGTTTCCCTGAGATTTTAAAATAAATAATCTAAATATTTTAAAATTGTAGTATAGTATTCATATATAGAAAAAGTGCTAAAATCATCAGGTTTTGAACTTTATGTAAATGGCTTCATGCTGTATATATTCTTTTGTCCGTGGCTTAATTTGCTGAAAATTATTTGTAAGATTCATCTATGTTGCTGCATGAAGTTATAGTTTAGACATTTTATTTTGTGTTTGTCTTTTCATTTTATTTGCACTTTAATCAAAAATGGTTCTTTGTGGATATTTGCTCCTAGGGTCTGCTTTTCAGTACTTCTTAGTAGGGTCATATAAACATTCAGCCAATGTTAACAGACACTATAAATAATACCATGGAGGAAATTCCTGTCTATTCTTTCTAAGAGAAATACATCACCCTCATTCTCACACACAAAATACAGTACACTTTATTTTATCTGATATATACTCTATGCAAGTCCTATGATAATTGTAGTTAAACAAGTATTTAGTTAAGCAGAAAATTGCCATGTATTTCATACATGAATTATTTTTTTAATTTGTATTTTTATTGTGGAAAAATAATATAACATAAAATTTAGCATTTTAACCATTTTAAATATACGGTTCAGTGGTATTAAGTGCATTCACGTTCTTGTGCAACCATTAGTACATCCATCTCCAGAACTTTTTTATCTTCCCATACTGAAATTCTGTATGCAAGAAACAGTAACTCCCCACTCACTTCTTTCCTCCCAGCCCTTGGCAACTATTATTTTACTTTCTGTCCCTATGAATTTGACTATTTTAGATTCCTCATGCAAGTGGAAACACACAGTATTTGTCCTTTTGTGACTGACTTATTTGATTTAACATAATGTTCTCAAGTTCCACCCATGCTGTAGCATTGAATATGTATGCCATATTTTATCTATTCACTCATGAATGGACATTTGGTTTGTTTCCTAATATTTTAATAATATTACTATGAACATGGATATAGAAATATCTATTCAAACCCTGATTTCAGTTATTTTGGATATACACCCAGAAGTGGTAATGTTGTGTCATATGGTAATTCTACTTTTAATTTTTCGAGGAACCACCATGCTCTTTTCCACAACCTCTGAACCACTTTATGTTCCCACCAACAATACACAAAGGTTTCAATTTCTCCACATCCTTGCTGACATTTGTTCTTTTCTGTTTATTTATTTTTTATGTATTAGCCATCCTAATGGGTGTGAAGTAATATAACATTGTGGTTTAAATTTGCATTTCCCTAATGATTAGTGATGTTGAGCATCTTTTCATGTGTTTATTGGTCATCTGTATATATTCTTTAGGGAAATGTCCATTCATGTCCTCTACCCATTTTTTTTCAACTGTGTTGTTGATATTTTGTTGTTGTTGTTGAGTTCTTGGATATGGCACCAAAAGCATTAGTAACAAAAGGAAAAATCAGATAAATTGGACTTCATGAAATTTAAAATGTTCGTGTTGGAAGTCCTACCTTATTAGCTGAACAAGCTTTAATCCTTGGGATTGGCCTTAGATGAAGGCTAAAGGTCTCCTCCAGCCTGTTTCTAGCAAGCATCTTACCTGGACTTGTGTGTGGGTTTTTCAATTCTCCCATATACATGGCTGTTTTTGTGTGTCTTAGTTTCCCAGAGTGTCACCCCAGCTTCTCCATGGGGCGTTAGATGAACTAGTTTGTCACCACCCACAACCTCTTGCTCCAGACTCCTGTGGGTCTGTAGTCCTCTTTCAGCTTTTATAAGAAGCACTTGCTGCTTTTCACCACTTTTCCCAGACCAAGATCCAAGTTAGGTGAAACAGAGACCAGTTCTTTAAGCAGCTCACAGACAGGTTACAATGTTGCAAATCAGGTCTGCTCTACTCACTCCATTTTAAAGAAGAGAAATGGGAACTGGGCTGCTATCTTAGATGGTTAATTGAACGTCTTCATAATCTCTTGGCTCTCACATCCGTGGGTCTTAGATTTCCAGCAGCTTTCATTTCCTGCCTGAGTTCCAAGTTAAGTACAATGGAGACCTGTCACTCTGGCAAACCCCAGGTAAGTTAGAGCATTCCTCTGCCACCTATGACTTGAGAGAGGAAATTGGAAACTGGGCTGCTGTTTTCTCCAAATCAAGACCATGCAGCACCAAGGGGAAAGTGGGGTAATGGTGTGTAAAACCTGTAGGAGATTTCCTACCATTTGAATTCTGCTTTTTCTTGATCGGGCATTCACTTGGTTGCTATAGATATTTGATTGTTTTCCAGTGCTCCTATAAAGATACTTTAGCCAGGCTCTAGGTTGCTTTTTGTTTTGTTTTGTTTACTTTGTTTGTTTTTAATGTGTCCATGGAAAAATGAGTACCTGTAATTTCCTAGTCCACCATTTGGCTGATATCTCCTCAGAATCATTAATATTTAAACAGACTCAATATAATTAGAAGTTCTCTGCATTGACTATGATTTGTTTATTCTTTAATTATTCAAAAGATGCTTCTGAATCTTGCCGAGCCTGAGAGGCATCATTATCAATATTAGTCTATCAATATCAGAAGACTCCTAGATAGGTCAGACTCATTTTATTCTAATGCATTCCCCTTACCACTTTTATACTTTTTCAATTACGCTAATGAAATTCTCAAGACAGGATCTAATATCAGACTCATTTATATCTCTGTATTAACTTAATATCCTTTTCTAATTATTGAAAAGGTTTTTGTTTCCTATTAAAGAACATCAAATATCGGTGAATTAGTAAGAGAGGAAGAAGAAATCACATCATTTAGGTGATTACCCGCTTTCCTCAATACAAAGTACAGCTATAAACACAATTTAGCAGCATATGAGCTGGCTCAGGAGTTACAATTGACCCTTGAGCAACTCTGGCCTGAATTGTGCGGGTCCACTTATGCATTAATTTTTTTTTCAATAAGTACATACAGCACTGTACATGTATTTTTTTCTTCCTTATAATTTTCTTAATATTTTTTCTAAATTACTTTATTCTAAGAATACTGTATATAATACATATAATATACAAAATACGTGTTAATCAAATGTTTATGTTATCAGTAAGGCTCTAGTCAATAGTAGTATATTGAGTAGTTAACTTTTGGGGAGAGTCAAAGGTTATACACAATTTTCACCTGTGTGGAGATTGAGTGCCTCTAACACCTGGATTGTTCAAGGGTCAACTGTATATGCTTTACTCATGTACAGAAGAAAAAAAATTATTGGTGAAATTATGGCTCTGAAAACTTGATATTCACCATTCAATCACAGTCAGATAAATTACTGCTACTATTCAAATCATTCTATCTAATTCTTCATATCTATCAGTGTAGGGACACAGCACTGGATTTCTATGTTGTAGGGCCCCCATCCTAAAAGGTTAGAGCAAGACAGCAACTTGGGTACATGCCCAGCCGAAGGCGGTTAGGCAACAGCCCAAGGAGTCTCATGACTTGAATATGTGTCAAGCTGAAGGTGGCTAACAATGACTCAGGGAATGAGATAAGAAAGGGACAGTCTGTATAGGATGAATGATAGAGAGTAGGTAGGGAGGCTCCGGATGGAACAAGGAAGCTCCCTATGTACTGATTGCTTATCTCCTACACCACTTATGATGCAAATCCTAAATAGAGCTTTGTTAATCTCCCTCAATAAAAGGAGGATGCAGACGACCCTCAGGGTCTTTGTCTTTGCATCAGACAAAAGTCCCTCCACCTGCACGCCTCTTGTGATTCATTTTGTCGCTGGTCCACATTGTGGGAAGTGTCCAGGCCACTGGATTTTGGTCTCATTGCGGGAAAACTGTCCCTGCAACCTCACATCTCAGGATCTATATTCATATAACCAGATAGACTAAATAAATTAGTCTAGGGACCTGAACTATACCATTTATTAAAGTGCCTGCATCATAAGTTTACTATCTGGGCCCATTAGCAAGAATGTACATAACCTATATCCATATGGCACCGAACTCTTTTTTTGAAATGATTTACCCATACTCCATATTCACATATTTGGCATGCTTCCAAGGACCTCAAGCTCTTATACTACCTTCTAAACTCTCTTATGTCCAGCTCTTTAGATTTGTCAGCAATCTTTCAACAGGGGTAATGTTGCCTAGAAATCAGACATTTTAATAACCATAAACCTAAAACAAAGTTTATACATACAAATTAAGTCATTGAAAATGAATTTAGATCTCTATCTTAAATATAGGGATCTTTTACTTTCTTTTTCATATTTGTTTCAAGTCTTTGATTGTTTTTTATTAGTTTCAGGTGTACAAAACAATGGAATAGTTATACTTTCCACCCCTCACAAAGTGACAACCCCTCTCCCCCAATTCGCCTCCCCCCCGATATCATATATATCTATTACAATTCCACTGACTCCAATACCCACATTATACTGCACATCCCATGAATATATATATATATATATATATATATATATAATTATAGTGGACATACCATAATATTCAACTGCAGCTTCAGGTGTACAGAGCAGTGGTCAAGCATCTACACCATCCATGAAGCGGTCTACCTAACAAGACATGTGTCCATCTGACACCCTACAAAATTTTACATTATTGATTATATTCCCCAAACTGTCTTTCAATTCCTTGTGGCAATATTGTAGTTACAAATTTATGCTGTCTAATCCCTTCCTTTTCTCCCTCATCCCCAACCCCCTCTCATCTAGCAACCATCACATTTTTCTCTATATCTCTGAGACTATTTCTCTTTACTTTGCTCATTTATTAAGTTCTTTAGATTCCACACATAAGTGAGATCATATGATATTTGTTTTTCTCTGACTGACTTATTTCACTTAGCATAATGTTCTCTAAGTCCAACCATATCATTGCAAATGGTAAGATTTCATTCTTCTTTATAGTGGAGTAATACTCCATTGTATAAATGTACCACAGTTTCTTAATCCATTTGTGTAATGAGGGATATTTCAGTTGTTTCCAAGTCTTGGCTATTGTAAATAGTGCTGCAATGAACATAGAGGTGCATATATTTTTCCGAATTAGCATCTTGAGTTTCTCTGGATAGATACCTAAGAGTGGAATTGCTGGGTCATTAGGTAGTTCCTTTTCCAGTTTTCTCAGATACCTCCATACTGATTTCCAGAGTGACTGCACCAATTTGCAAACCCACCAACAGTGCACCAGGGTTCCATTTTCTCCACAACCTCGCCAGCACTTGCTTGTTGATTTATTGATGGTAGCCATCCTGACCGGGGTGAGGTGGTATTTCATTGTGTTTTTTACTTGCATTTCCTTAATGATTAGTGAGGCTGAACATTTTTTCATATGCCTGTTGGCTATCTGTATGTCCTCTTTAGAGAAGTGTCTTCAAATCCTCTGCCCATTTTTTAATTGAGTTGTTTGGTGTTTTTTGGTGTTGAGTGGAATAAGTGTTTTATAAATTTTGGATATTAATCCCTTATGAGATATATCATTGACAAATATCTTCTTCCATTCAGTAGGCTAACTTTTTGTTTTATTGATGGTTTTCTTTGCTGTGAAAAAAAATTTGTAAGTTTGATGTAATCACATATGTTAATTTTTGCTTAAGCTTCTCTTTCCCAAGGAGATATATGAGTAAAAATATTACTCATGGTGATGTCTGAAAATTACTCCCTGTATTTTCTTCTAGGAGTTTTACAGTTTCAAGGTCTTACATTTAAGTCTTTAATCCATTTTGAATTTGTTCTCGTACATGGCATCAGGAGGTGGTCCAGTTTCATCTTTGTGTATGCATCAGTCCAGTTTTCCCAGCACCATTTATTAGTCTATCTTTAACCCAATGTAAATTCTTTCTTCTATTGTCATAGATTAAATGGCCATATATGAATAGATTTATTTCTGGGCTCTCTATTTTGTTCCATTCATATATGTGCCTGTTTTTATGCCTATACAATACTGTTTTGATTACTATAGACGTTGTATGATTTGATGTTGGGTAGTGTGATACCTCCCACTTTGTTCTTATTTTTCAAGATTGCCGTGGCTATTTGGGGTGTTTTATGTTTCCATATAACATTTAGGATTTTATGTTCTATTTCTGAGGAAAATGTCCTTGGTAGTTTGCTAGGAATTGCGTTGAATCTATATATTGCCTTAGTTAGTATTGACATTTTAACTATATTAATTCTTCCTATCCATGAACATGGTATGTATTTCCATTTATTTGTATCCTCTTTAATTTCTCTCTTCAACGTCTTATCATTTGCTGAGTACAGGTCTTTTACTTCTTTGGTTAAATGTATTTATAGGTTTTTTTGTTTGTTTGTTTTTGAAGGGATTGTACAAGGGATTGATTTCTTAATTTCTTCTTCTGATAGTTTATTATTGGTGCATACAAATGCAACTGATTTCTGAACATTAATTTTGTATCTTGCTACTTTACTAAATTCATTTATGAGTTCTAATAGTTTTTTGTTATTTCTCTATATATATAGTATCATGTTATCTGCATATAATGACAATTTTACCTCCTCCTTTCCAAACTGGATGCCATTTATTTCTTTTTCTTGTCTGATTCCTGTGCATAGAACTTCCACAACAATGTTGAATAAAAGTGGTGAAAGGGGGCAACCTTGTCTTGTTCCTAATTTTAAGAGGAATGTTATTAGCCATTCCCATTGAGTATGGTGTTAGCTATGGGCTTATCATATATGGCCTTTACTATGTTGAGATATGATCCTGCTATTCTCACTTTGCTAAGACTTTTTATCATTAATGGCTGCTGGATTATGTCAAATGCTTTTTCTGCATCTATTGATATGATCATATGATTTTTATTTTTCATTCTGTTATTGTGGTGTATTACGTTAGTTGATTTGCGAATATTGAACCAACCTTGCATACTAGGAATGAATCCCTCTTGTCGTGGTGTATGACCTTTTCAATGTGTTGGGAAATCCAATTCGTTAGTATTTTGGTGAGGATTTTTGCGTATATGTTCATTAAGGATATCAGCCTACAGTTTTCTTTTTTTGTAATGTATTTTTCTGATTTTGGGAACAGGGTAATAGTGGCCTCATAATATGTGCTTGGAAGCCTTCCGTCCTTCTGATTTTCTTGGAATAGTTTGTGTGGAATAGGTGTTAATTCTTTTTTGAATGTTTTGTAAAATGCACTTGTGAAGCCATCTGGTCCAAGACTTTTGTTTGTTGGAAGCTTGTTGAAGACTGATTCAATTTATTTGTTAGTACTCAGTCTGTTCAGTTTCTGTTTCTTCTTGATTCAGCCTTGGAAGTTTGTATGTTTCCGGAAATGTATCCATTTCTTCTAGACTATCTAATTTGTTAGCATATAGTTGCTTGTAGTATTTTCTTGAAATTTTCTGTATTTCTGTGGTGTCTGTTGACACTTCTCTTTTATATCTAATTTTATTAATTTGGGTCCTCTCTTTATCCTGATGAGTCTGGCTAAGGTTTTGTCTATTTTGTTTATCTTTTCAAAAAAACAGCTCTTGGTTTCATTGATCTTTTGTATTTTTTTTTGTCTCTATTTAATTTATTTTCACTCTGATCTTTATTATTTCCTTCCTTGTACTCCATTTGGGCTTGTTTTGCTGTTCTTTTTCTACTTCTCTTTGGTGTAAAGATAGCCTGTTGATTTGAGATTTTTCTTGTTTCTTTAGATAAGCCTTCATTGCAATGAATTTCCCTCTTATGATTGCTTTCACTGCATCCCATAGATTTGGAGTTGCTGTGTTTTCATTTTCATTTGTCTCCAGGTATCTTTTGAGTTCTTCCTTGATCTTATTGTTGACCCACTTGTTATTTAGTAACATGTTATTCAGCCTCCATGTATATGTGTGTTTTCTGGATTTCTTCTTATACACTAAAACCTTGGATTGTGAGAAACTTGGTATGCGAGTGTTCCACAAGACAAGCAAACATTTTTATTAAGTTGGTGCAAAAATAATAGTGCCAACCTAATTATACATTTAACTTGGTAAACAAGTGATGTCTATAAATAAATAGTTTATTTCCAGAACTAATTATGCTGGCAAACAGAGGTATTACTGTAATTGATTTTCAATTTCATAGCATTATCGTCAGAGAAGACCCTTGATATGATTTCAATCTTAAATATTGAGGCTTGTTTTGTGGCCTAACATGTAGTTTATCTTGGAAAATATTCCATGTGCACTTGAGAAAAATGCATATCCTGTTGCTTTGGAGTGAAATGTTCTAAAAATATCAATTAAATTCAACTGGTCTAAAGTGTCATTTAAGGCCACTTTTTCCATATTGAATTTTCTGTCTGGAGGATCTGTCCATTGGTGACAATGGGGATTTGAATTCCCCAACTATGATAGTGCTACTGTTGATCTTCCAACTTTTGTTTGTCATAAACAGTTTTCTATATTTAGAAGCTCCTATGTTGGGTGCATAGGTGTTTACTAGGGTTATGTCGTCTTGTTGGATCGATCCCTTTATTATTATGTAGTGTCCTTCTTTGTCCTTTATTGTGGTCTTCATTTTAAAGTCTGTTTTGTCTTAAGTAAGTATTGTTACTCTAGCATTTTTCTCTTTTCCATTTGTGTGAAATATCTTATCCCATCCCTTTACTTTCAGTCTGTGCATGTATTTTGATCTGACATGAGTTTCTTGTAAACAGCATACGCATGGGTCCTGTTTTCTTATCCACTCAGCCACTCTATGTCTTTTTTTTTTTTAGCTGAGCCATCCTGCTACCTGTTGGCAGCTCAGTGGCTGCTCAGCTCGGGCTAGACTCGAACCGCTGTTGCTCAGACCTCAAACTCTTGAGCGAGCTCTTAACCAACTGAGCCACTCAGCCGGCCCACTCTATGTCTTTTGATTGGAGCATTTAGCCCTTTCATATTTAAAGTGATTATTGATAGGTGCATATTTATTGCCATTTTGTTATTCATATTTCTGGTCTTCCTTTGTTAGTTTGTTTTCCCTTTTCTTTTGTTTAAAAAAGCCCTTTTAACATTTCCTGCAATGCTGGCTTGGTGGTAATGAATTCCTTATGCTTATTCTTTTCTGAGAAGCTCTTTATCTCGCCTTCAATTTTAAGTGATAACTTTGCTGCATGGAGCAATCTTGATTGTAGACCTTTGTTTTGCATCACTTTGAATATTTCCTGCCACTGTCTTATGTCTGCAGAGTTCTGTAGAAAAGTCAGCTGTTAGTTTTCTAGGATTTCCTTTGTATGTAACCTGATATCTTTCTCTTGCTGCTTTTAGGATTCTTTGTCTTTAACCTTTGCCATTTTAACTATGATGTGTCTTGGTGTATGACAGTTTGGGTTAAGCTTGTTTGGAATTTTCTGCACTTCCTGGGCTTGTATGTCGATTTCCTTCACCAGGGTAGAATTGTTTTCATCATCATTTCTTCAAATATGTTCTTCATCTCTTGCTCTTGCTCTTGTCATTTCGGTATTCCTATGATGCGAATGTTGTTGTGCTTGATGTTGTCCCACAGGTTTCTTAAACTATTTTCATTTTTTTAAATTATTTTGTTGTTGTTGTTGTTCAGATTGTGTAATTTTTGCCATTTTGTCTTCTAAATTGTTGATTCGATTCTGTTCTTCATCTAATTTACTGGTGATTCCTTCGAGTGTGTTCTTTATTTCAGTTATTGCATTCTTTAGTTTTAACTGGTTGCTTTTTGTGATATGTCTATTCTTCTGTATGTCCTCACTAAGTTCCTTAAACATTCTTATCCTCAGTGTTCTAAAGTTTGTCTCTGATAGGTTGGATACCTCTGTTTCATTTAGTTCCATTTCTAGAGGTTTTTTTCTAATCTTTTATTTGGGACACGTTTCTTTGTTTCCTCATTCTGGCTGTCTCTCTGTGATTGCTTTGATGTATTAAGTATGACGAGGCCCGCTCATCTGCGGTGGACACCTGGCTCAGCAGAACAATACAGAAAAATAGTAACCAAAGCAATAACCAGACAAACAAGCTCAAGAAAAAACAAAAAGAAAACAGATGAAAGAAAAGAAGAAAAAGCAACAAAAAGATGAAAAAGAAAGAAAAGAAAAAAGAATAATAAAAAAAGGGGAAAAAAGGCTCTCCACCCGCTTTAATCTGCAGATCACTTGCTCAGCAATAGAGAGTCTCTGGGCAACTCAGCACCAGCTGTGTTGGAGGGAAGGGCCCAAAGCCTCATGTGCCAGCCTCCCTCTCAGGCTCGCAGTGAGCATCCCGCAATTAGCTGGTGTGTGCTGTGGGGTCATGCTCACTACCAGAAAACCTCACAGGTTGCTCCAGGCTGTCCACTGCTGCAAAAACCCTCTGTGGCTTGTGGGGACCAGGCACCAGAAGTTCAGGGTGCCCCGGGCAATGCAGCTCTAGGTGGGCAAGGCAGGTCTCCAGAGCACCACAGGGTGTGGTCAGTGGCTCCCACCAAGTCAGAGCAGCATGCTCTTCTACACCGGCGAACAGCCTGCACAAATGCACCAGGAATGCCCCAGCCAGATCACGCAGGTGCACAGCTCCTGGCCCAACACTCCCAGGGAAAATCCCAATGTCAGCCTGTCTCAATCAGCAGCTTGCAGATCAGGCAGAGCAACCCAACAGCCAAGTGCCACCCTGGCAACTCTGAACTTGCAGTGCAGAGAGCAGGAACCCAAGGCAGCTTGGGCGCTCACAAGTCTTAATGAGCAGCTTGTTGAAGCCTGTGCACGCCCAACAGTCCAGGCACTACTCTGGCTACACAGCACAAGCAGTGTGGAGAGCAGAGACCCAAGGCAGCCTGTGTGCATACACATGCATGCCTGCGCCAATTCCACCAGACCAATGGGATCCCAAACCTGACCCTCTGTGAGAGGGCCCAACCCTGAGAAAATGGCACCCTCCCGTACAATACTCTTTGCAAGCTCCACACGGGGGGAACAATGGTCCCAAAACCTCCAGCTCCCATGATAAATGTGCTCAGTTCAGTCCTTGCCCACAGGCTTCTGGGCCCGCCCTCACAGAGTCACTTCCTCCATCCAGGGACCAGGCGAGTGCTCACCAGCAAGTGAGTCCATATGCTGGTTCCACAGGAGGATGACTGGTTCTTAAGCTGCCCTTTGCCCCACCAAGTTGAGCAAAGAGAGTCCTCACTAATTTCTAATGCCAGCTATCGTGGAACTCCTCTTCTGGGCAAAGTGACTCTAGGCTGGGGAGCTCAGTGTGGGGCCGGAGGGTCCCTCCCTCAACAGGAGAAGCCTCTTCTCCATTGGGGTGTCCCTCGTGGGGTTTGCTCTCTCTCCATGGGCCTGGAGTCAGCCTGCCTCATGTCTCTGCCCCTCCTGCCAGTCTCAATGTGGCCTCTACTTTAAATCTTTCATTTAGAGGTTCTGTTCATTTTGTGTTCAGATGACTTCTGAGGTTGAATATTGTATAAATTATTTGTAATTTTGGTGTGATCCCGGGATGCAGTTGGCTCAGCATCTGTCTATTCCGGCATCTTAGCTCCCCCTCCTTAGGTACCATCTTAATAGCATTTATCAAACTATGGAATGTGGCTAGCTGGACTTTGTATAATCATACTAATAGAGCTATTGCTGTGGATTATTCTTAATATTGAAATGACTCATATGTTCCAAGAACATTCTGTTGTACCTTATTATTTATCAAAAATCTAAAAATAAAGGTTTTTCTGCATTTCCTGGCCAATAACATAATATTATCTAAATGAGATCCAGTATTCAGCTTGTCAAATCTAAGTATTTCAAGCCTGCTAGAGTGAATTTTAGTTTGGGCTAAATTACACTATTGATTTAAATAGTAATTTGGTTTTAATTAGTTATTTGCACTTAATTGTTTCTAGGTCTGTCAAGACATTTAAAAATGGGCTTGTAGAAATTTATTTTACACTTTGAAAACTTTAATATGTCTTTTTTTTAATTCACCACTTCTACTCTGAAACTTTGTGTAGAAGTTTTAGTTAAATGAATCTTTTGCAATTGGTTTTTATATGTAGGTTTGTTTTAAAGAGTGAATGTCTTCAACAAATTTTTGTAGTCACAGACATAGCAACTCTTATGTGCTGCAGTGCAAGAATAGAATCATGTCAATTGTGCATAGTTATCACTTTATAGATTTTTTAAAAGCTACCTATGATGAATGTGATGGTTAATATTATGTGTAAATTTAACTGCATCATAGTATGCCAAGATGTCTGGTAAGAAATTATGCCTGGGTATGTCTGTGAGGGTGTTTCCTGAATAGATTAACATCTGAGTCAGGTGGAATGAGTGGAGTGCCTTGCCTTCCCTTATGGGGTTGGGCATCAACTGATCCTTTGGGGGCCTGAATAGAACAAAAATGTGGAGGACATGGGATTATCTCTATTCCTACTTGACAGTTGGAGCTGGGACATTAGTCTTTTCTGGCCCTCAGACTGGGATTTATATCATTGCCTCCCTGGTTCTTGGGAATTTGGACTCAGGCTATAATTATATTACTGGCTTTCCTGAATCTCCAACTTTTAGATGACAGATTGTGGAATTTAGAATCCATAATCTTGTGAACCAATTCCTCATAAGTATCTCTCTGTGTCTACATATGTGTTTATATCTCTTTATATCTGATTTTCTGGAGAAGAAGCAGTATTTCATTTAGTTTGTCCTTTTGTTACATGTAATAATGATAATAATAATAATAACCCATAATAACAGGTCTCATCACCATCGCCATTGTTATTCATCTATACAAGATGTTGAATATTAAGCATATAAATATTAAGTATGATACACACTACTGTTCCATACTATCCCTGACACTTGCTTTAGCTTTTTCTTATTCATAGGCAGAACCACAATAGTCATGCAATTAAGATTTATTTTTCTTTGTGTTCACTCTGGATAGCCTTGGAACATCCATTTTACTCAAATTCCCAAAACCTGTAGTCATAACCCCATTCAGGAAAGATCTTTGTTCCTGAATAATGTTGGAAGAGCAGAGCATTGACTGACAGAAATTAATATTTCTCAAAGTGTGTTCTGTGGGAAACTTTTTAATAGAAAACCAAATTTGGAAAACATTGACTAAAGTAAAACAGACTTCTTTTCTACAGGACTTCTCAGGGACCTCTCTCAGATAGCATGCATTGTGAATTTCCGAATTGAATATAGTGTACACTTACTTGCCACATGTTTCACTACAGAACACACACACACACATATTTTGCAATGCATCTCACAAATGATTGTTCATAATACATTATAAAAATGCTTGCACAGCAAAATTTGAATGCCCTGTTTTGTACATGTTATAGACTGAATGTTTGTGTTCACCAAAAATTAATATTTTGAAGGCCTGATTCCCAATATGATAGTATTAGGAGATGAAGCCCTTGGGAGGTAATTAGCTATTGATGAGGTCAAGACAGTGGAATCCCTTGATGATATTAGTGCCCTTATAAGGGAGAGACACCAGAGTTTCTTCTCTTCACCATACAATGACACAGAAAAAAAAAAACCACTGTCTGCAAGCCAGGTAGAGAGATTACACAAGAACCTGACCATTCACCCTAATCCACACTTGCAGCCTCCAGAATGTGAGAAATAATTTTCCATTGTTTAAACCATCTAGTCTATAGTATTTTGCAATGGAAGCCTAAACTGACTAAGAGACTGCAGTTGAGGAGTTTGAGACAAAACTGAATTTTCAGTTCATCTCTGACACTTACTGGTTGTCTAATACTATAAGTCTGTCAACTTATCTGTAGAGAAGGGACAAAAATATTCACCCTTCAAGGTTGTTGTGACTATTGTATATATATAACTCATAATAAGCTATCAATAAATGACAGCTATGATTATTATGATGATTATTCTCTATTATTATAAGTTTCTCTTACTTGAATTCAAAGTGTAAAGAGAAATTTATGAATTTGGCTACTCAATCTGGAAAATCTTAGTCAATATAGAGTGTCCCTGTTGGTCTTTTTGGGGAAGGCAATTACTCAAAATCTGTTGCTGTTAAAACTACTCATATGTCCAGCATAGGTAAACTTGAAGTTTCCAGGATGGTAATATATCAGTTGAGTATGATAAATACCTAGTGATGAGCCTAGGTGAGAGCATACTCTCCTGAGCTTACTGATTTTCAATTAACCTTTGCTGCTCAGCAAGCCCAACTTGATAGAGTGGTGTGTTAGATGCATTAGGTAGGCACTTGGCTGAGCTCTAACACTCCAAGAAATGTTCATGCACTGATCTCCAAGGAATATTTCTGGGCTATGAATATAATTTTATACCCATAGTACCTCCAAATAGCCCTCACAACACTTTACTCCTGGAACTAGTTGAAATAGTGCTCATAATCCACTTAATATTTTTCCTAGAAAAATATGTTCATTCCTGATACTCATGTTGTTTCATAAGAATTATGGAAAATATTCTCAGACCTGGATAACTATGCCCCTTTGTATATTTACTTTAGAAGGTCTACCTGATTATTTAGCCTTGTTCCTTAACTCTAAGAAATAGATACATCAATGATGAACTTTTTGGACACTAAATAAGGTGACAAAAATCATGATTTAAGCATGTATTCTGCAACATACCTTCCTTTGAAAATATCAGTTCTGAAAAACTGGTCTTACAAGTTAAAAAGATTTGTTCTAGGCATGGTGAGAAAAACTTTTTATATGAGTAAATTTTATAAGGATTCTGCTTTTGGAGACCTTGTAATTTATTACTTTTTAAATTTTTTCATGTGTAGGCAACATAGCTATTGAAAGACAAACAATATATTGTGCTTGGTTTCCTTATTATATTTTCCAGATTTGCATACAGTTACTCCTAATGTCTTTTTAAAAAATATTTATTTATATTTTTCAGTTACAGTTGACATTCAATATTATTTTATGTTAATTTCAGGTGTACAGCATAGTGGTTAGACATTTATATAATTTATGCAGTGATCCCCACACTTAGTCTACTACCTACCTGGCACTATGCTTAGGTATTACAATATTATTGACTATATTCCTTATGCTGTACTTTACATCACCATGACCATTTTGTAATTACCAATTTGTATTTCTTAATCCTTTCAAATTTTTCACCCAGGTCCCCAACCCCTCCCCACTCTGGCAACCATCAGTTTGTTTTCTGTATCTATGAGTCTGTTTCTGTTTTGTTTGTTTATTTTGTTCTTTAGATTCCACATATAAGTGAGATCATATGGTATTCGTCTTTCTCAGTCTGACTTATTTCACTTAGCATGATATGCTCTAGGTCCATCTATGTTGCCACAAATGGTAAGATTGCACTCATTTTCATGGTCGAGTAATATTCCATTGTATAAACGTACCACTCCTTTATCAAATCATCTATTGATGGGCACTTGGGTTGCGTCCACATCTCAGATGTTGTAAATAGTGCTGCAATGAACATAGGGTTTTGTGTGTGTGTGTGTGTGTGTGTGTTTTAAATTAGTGCTTTGGATTTCTTCAGGTAAATATCCAGAAATGGAATGGAATTGCTGGAGCATAAGGTCGTTTTATTTTTAAATATTTTGAAGACCCTCCAAACTGTTTTCCATAGTGTCTAAACCAATTTGCAATCTCACAAATAGTTTACGAGTATTCCTTTTGTCCACATCCTCACCAAAAATTACTGTTTGTTAATTTATTGATGATAGCCATCCTGACTAATTTGAGGTGATATTTCATTGTGGTTTGGTTTGAATTTCAAAATTAGTGATGGTTAGCATCTTTTCATATGACTGTTGGTGATTTGTATGTCCTCTTTGGAGAAATATATAGTTAGGTCCTCTGTCCTTTTTTAAATTGTAGAGTTTGTTTTTTAGGGGGATGTTGAGTTGTATGAATTCTTTATAAATTTTGGATATTAACCATTTACCAGATATATATTCTCCTATTCAGTAGACTCTCTTTTCATTTTGTTGGTGGTACCCTTTGCTGTGTATTTTTTGTTTGTTTATTTAATGTAGTCCTATGTGTATATATATTTTTTGTTTCCCTTGCCTGAGGAGATATATATATATATATATATATATATATATATATATATATATATATATATATATTCACTAAGACCAATGTCAAAGAGTCTACTGCCTATGATTTCTTCTAGGAGCTTTATGGTTTTGGGTTACATTTAAGTCCTTAATCCATTTTTAGTTAATTTTTGTATATGGTATAAGAAAGTGGTCCAGTTTTGTGTTCTTCCATGTATCTCCCCAGTTTTTCAACAACATTTATTCAGTAGACTGTCTTTACCCCATTGTATGTTCTTGCATCCATTGTTATAGATTAAATGACCATAAAGGCGTGAGTTTATTTCTAGGCTATGTATTCCATGCCATTGATATATGTGTCTGTTTTTAGGCCAGTGCCACACTTTTTTTATTACTGTAGTCTTGTAGTATACTTTGACATCAAGCAGCATGATACCTCCAATTATGTTTTTTCTCAAGATTGCTGTGGCTATTTGGGGTTTTCTGAGGTTCCCTACAAATTTTAAGATTATTTTTTCTAGTTCTGTGAAAAAAGACTTTGGTATTTTGATAGGGATTGCATTGAATCTATAGATTGCTTTGGGTAGTATGAACATTTTTAAGATGTTAATTCTTCTTATCCATGAGCACAGCATATGCTTTCATTTATTGGTATTTTCTTCAGGGTTTTATAGTTTTCCAAGTACAAGTCTTTTGCTTCTTTGGTTAAATTTATTTCTAATTATTATTATGCAATTGTAAATTGAATAGTTTTGTTATTTCTTTTTGTGACAGTTTGTTATTTGTGTATAGAAATGCAACACATTTCTGAATATTAATTTTGTGACCTGCTACTTTCCTGAATTAATTTATGAGTTCTTATAATTTTTTTGTGGAATCTTCTGGGTTATCTATATATAGTATTATGTTGTCTGCAAATAATGGCAATTTTCTTTTTAATTTGGATGCATTTAATTTATATATTATGTCTGATTGAGGTGGCTAAGACTTCCACTACTGTGTTGAATAAAAGTGTTGAAAGTAGGCATCTTTGTCTTGTTCCTAATCTTAAGGAGAACAATTTTAGCTTTTCCCCATTGAGTATGATGTTAGCTGTGTGTTTGTTATATATAGTTTTTATAATATTGAAGTATATTCCCTGTCTTCCCACTTTTCTGAGAATTTCTATCATAAATCAATGCTGAATTTTGTCAAATGCTTTTTCTGTACCTATTGATATGATAATATGATATTTCTGCTTTATTTTGTTTAGGTGTTATATTATGTTATTTAATTTATAAATATTGAACCAACCTTAGATCTCAGGAATAAATCCCACTTTAGCATGTTATATGATATTTTTAATATATAGCTGAATTCTGTTTGCTAAATTTTGCATCTATGTTCATCACAGATATCAGCCTATACTTTACTTTTGTTGTAATGTCTTTGTCTGGTTTTGGAATCAGGGTAATGGTGGCCTCATAAAACGAGCTTGGGAACTTTCCCTTCTCTTAAAATTTTTGTGTTAGTCTGAGAAGTATAGATGCTAATTAATTTTTTTAATTTGTTAAAATTCACCTGTAAAACCATCTGGTTCAGAACTTTTTTTTATTATGAAATACACATTTTTTAGAATTAGTTTCAGCTGTACATCACAGTGCAATAGTTAAAGTTTTTACCCCTTGAAGTGAAAACCCCACTCCCCCAATCCGCCACCCCCCTTCTCGCCAATATCATACATATCTATTACAATTCCCTTGACTCCATTCCCACACTATACTCCAAGTCCCATGACTATAAATATATATATAAGTATATATATATATATTGATATTGATATAGATAGATAGATAGATAGACAGATAGATAGGTAGATCTATCTGTCTATCTATCTGTCTATCTATCTATCTATATATATATACTCACTTATAGTTGACTTACAATATTATATAACATCAGCTTCAGGTGTACAGTGCAGTGATCAGACCTCTTCCCCATCCATGATGTGGTCTCCCTAGCAAGACATGTGACCACCTCACACCCCACAAAATATTCACAACACCATCAATTACATTCCTCGAACTGTCTTCCACGTCCCTGTGGCAACACTGCAGCTACGTATATATGCTGTCCAACCCCCTCCCCCTCT
>NW_017731503.1:530723-606737 GCF_001890085.2 Hipposideros armiger
AGGGGATATCTCAGTAAAAATATTACTGAGGGTAATGTCTGCAAATTTACTCCCTATGTTTTCTTCTAGGAGTTTTATGGTTTCAGGTCTTACATTTAAGTCTTTAATCCATTTTGAATTTGTTCTCATGCATGGTGTAAATAGGTGGTCCATTTTCATTTTTTTGCATGTGTCAGTCCAATTTTCCCAGCACCATTTATTAAATAGACTATCTTTCCTCCAATGCAAATTCTTGCTTACATTGTCATAGATTAAATGATCATATACGAATGGGTTTATTTCTGGGCTCTCTATTCTGTTCCATTGATCTATGTGTCTGTTTTTATGCCAGTACCATGCTGTTTTGATTATTGTAGACTTGTAGTATGATTTGATGACGGGTAGCGTGATACCTCCCACTTTGTTTTTATTTCTCAAGATTGTTGTGGTTGTTCGGGGTCTTTTATGGCTCCATATAAATTTTCAGATTATCTGTTCTATTTTTGAGAAAAATTTTCCTGGTAGTTTGATAGGAATTGCATTGAATCTATATATTGCCTTAGGTAGTATTGACATTTTAACTACATTAATTCTTCCTATCCATGAACATGGTATGTATTTCCATTTATTTCTATCTTCTTTGATTTCTCTCTTCAACGTCTTATAATTTTCTGAGTACGGGTCTTTTACTTCTTTGGTTAAATTTATTCGTAGGTATTTTATTGTTTTTGAAGCAATTGTAAATGGGATTGATTTCCCGATTTCTTCTTCTGATAGTTTATTATTGGTGTATACAAATGCAACTGATTTCTAAAGGTTAATTTTGTATCCTGCTACCGTACTAAATTCATTTATGAGTTCTAACAGTTTTTTGGTAGAGTCTTTGGGATTCTCTATATATAGTATCATGTCATCTGCATATATGATAATTTTCCTTCCTCCTTTCCAATTTTGATGCCTTTTATTTAATTTTTTTTTCTGATTCCTGAAGCCAGAACTTCCAGAGCTATGTTGAATAGAAGTGATGAAAATGGGCAGCCTTGTCTTGTTCCTGATTTTAAGGGGAAAGCTTTTAGCCTTTCCCCATGGAGTATGATATTTGCTGTGGACTTATCATATATTGCTTTTATTATGTTGAGATATGATCCTACTATTTCCACTTTACTAAGAGTTTTTATCATAAATGGCTGCTGTGTTTTGTCAAATATTTTTTCTGCATCTATTGATATCATCATATGATTTTTATTTTTCAGTTTGTTAATGTGATATATTACGTTAATTGATTTGCAGATATTGAACCAATCTTGCATACCAGGAATGAATCATACTTGATCTTGGTGTATGATCTTTTTAATGTGATGCTGAATTATGTTTGCTAGTATTTTGTTGAGGATTTTTGCATCTATGTTCATTAGGGTTATCAGCCTGTAGTTTTCTTTTTTTTTGGTAATATGTTTGTCTGATATTGGGGTCAGAGTAATAGTGGCCTTGTAAAATGTGCTTGGGAGCTTTCTCTCCTGTATTTTTTGGAGTAGTTTGAGGAGAATAGGTATTAATTCTTTTTTTTAATGTTTTCTAAAATTCACTTGTGAAGCCATCTGGTCCAGGCCTTTTGTTTCTTGGAAGCTTGTTGATGACTCATTCAATTTATTTGGTAGTAATCAGTCTGTTCAGAATTTCTGTTTCTTCTTGGTTCAGACCTGGAAGATAGTATGCTTCTAGAAATTTATCCATTTCTTCCAAATTATGTAATTTGTCAGCATACAGTTGTTCAAAGTATTTTCTTAAATTTTCTGTATTTCTGTGGTATCTTTTGTCACTTCTCCTCTTTCATTTCTGATGTTCTTAATTTGGGTTCTCTTTTTTTCTTGGTGAGTCTGGCTAAGGGTTTGTCGATTTTGTTTAATTTTTTTAAAAAAAAACAGCTCTTGGTTTCATTCATCTTTTGTATTTTCTTTTGGTCTCTATTTCACTTATTTCTGCTCTCATGTTTATTATTTCCTTCCTTATACTCCCTTTGAGGTTTTTTTTTGCTTTTTTTCCAGTTCCCATAGATGTAAAAAAAGTATGTTGATTTGAGACTTTTTTTGTTTCTTTAGGTAGGCCTGCATTGTTATGAATTTCCCTCTTCAGACTGCTTTCGCTGCATCTCATAGATTTTCAGTTGTTGTGTTTTCATTTTCGTTTGTCTTTAGATAGCTTTTGATTTCTTCTTTGATCTCATTTTTGACCCACTTGTGATTTAGTAACATGTTATTTAACCTCCATGTATTTTCCTTTTTTTCTTCTTTTTTTTTAGATTTTTTTTAAATTGGGGAATTAGGGGATGTGAACAGTGCTGAGAAATTGGGGGAAGGGGAAAAGACAATTTGCTGTCCTTTTGTTCTTCAGTCTAGTTGTGGAGGATGTTGCTCCACTGGCCCAATTTGGCACCATCATTGAGCTCTTCCTGGGCGAGGCAGATCAGCCGCTGGCTTCTGGATGGCCTCTCACACTGGCTGCTGGCTTCACACCATAGCCCATTGCAACCCACTCCCAACAGCCCAGCTCCAGGTTGAGCTGTTGTTCAGCATCTTAGCCATAGAGGGCAGTGTCACTGTCCCTCATATGTGGTATCTGAACCGGGGCCCTCTTGTGTCCCAAGCCAGCTCTTAACCAATGTGCCACTCAGCCGGCCCTGGATTTTTTCTAATAATTGATTTCTAGTTTCATGTCATTGTGGTCAGAGAAGACACTTGATATGATTTCAGTCTTCTAAAATGTATTGAAACACTTTTTGTGGCGTAATATGTGGTCTATCTGGAAAATGTTCCATGTGCACTTGAGAAAAATGTATACTTATTCTTTGGGGTGAAATGCTCTAAAAATATCACTTAAATCCAGCTGGACTAAAGTGTCTTTTAAGGTCACTGTTTCTGTGTTGATGTTCTGTATGGAGAATCTGTCCATTGGTGATAACTGGGTGTTGAAGTCTTCTACTACAATAGTGCTACTGTTGATCTCCAACTTTATGTTGGTAATAAACTGTTTTATGTACTTATTAGCTCCTATGTTGGGTGCATAGATGTTTACTAAGGTTATATCCTGTTGATAAATCGATCCCTTTATTATTATGTAGTGCCCTTCTTTTTCTTTTATTGTAGTCTTCAATTAAAATGTATTTGATCTGAAATAAATATTGCTACTCCACCTTTATTCTCATTTCCATTTTCTTGAAATACCTTAACCCATACTTTTATTTTCAGTCTCTGTGCACCTTTTCATCTGAGATGATTCTCTTTTAAACAGCATATGCAAAGGTCCTGTTTTCTTATCCACTCAGCCACTCTACATCTTTTGATTGGAGCATTTAATCCATTCACATTTCAAGTGATTATTGATAGGTGCATATTTATTGCCATTTTGTTATTTGTATTTCTGATCTTCCTGGGTTAGCTTTTTTCCCCCCTTTCTTATGTTTAAAAAAGCCCTTTTAGGGCCGGCCGAGTGGCTCAGTTGGTTAAGAGCTCGCTCAAGAGTTTGAGCTCTGAGCAAACAGCAGTTCGAGTCCAGCCCGAGCTGAGCAGCCCCTGAGCTACCAACAGGTAGCAGGATGGCTCAGCTTAAAAAAACAAAAAACAAAAAACAAACAAAAAAATTAAAAAGCCCTTTTAACACTTCCTGCAATGATGGCTTGGTGGTAATGAATTCCTTAAGTTTATTCTTTTCTGAGAAGTTCTTTATTTCTCCTTCAATTTTAAGTGATTGCCTTGATGAGTAGAGCAATCTTAATTGTAGGCCTTTGCTTTGCATCACTTTCAATATTTCCTGCTACTCCCTTCTGATCTGCAAAATTTCTGTAGAAAAGTCAGCTGTTAGTCTTATAGTTCCTTTTTATGTAGCTTGCTCTCTTTCTCTTTCTGCTTTTAGGATTCTGTCTTTGTCTTTAACCTTTGCCACTTTAACTATGATGTGTCTTTGTGAGGACCTGTTTGGGTTCAGATTGTTTGGAACTCCCTGCACTTCCTGGGCTTGTATGTCGATTTCCTTCACCAGGGTAGCGAAGTTCTCAGTCATTATTTCTTCAAATACATTCTCGATCCCTTGCTCTTTCTCTTCACCTTCTGGTATTCCTATGATGCAAATGTTGTTGCACTTAATATTTTCCTAAAGGTCTCTTAAACTCTTTTCATTGCTTTTTAATTCTTTTTTTTCTTTTTGTTGTTCAAAGTGGGTGATTTCTGCTATTTTGTTTTCTAAATGGGTGATTAGATCTTTTGCTTAATTTAATCTACTGGTGATTTTTTCCAGTGTGTTCTTCATTTCAGTTGTTGTATTCTTTAGGTCTAACTGGTTGTTTTTTATAATTTCTCTATCCTCCTTTATGTCCCCACTAAGTTCCTTAAACATTCTTATCATCAGTGTTCTAAACTGTGTCTCTGAAAGTTTGTATACCCCTGTTTTATTTAGTTGCATTTCTAGAGGTTTCTTCTGATCTTTTGCTTTTGACATGTTTCTTTGTTTCGGCTGTCACTCTGTGATTGCTTTGATGTATCATATAGATCACCTACGTCTCTCAGTCTTTGCTGGGTATATACCACATCTTCTTTATCCCATCATCTATCAAAGAACACTTTTGTTATTCCCATGTTTTGGTCACTGTAAATAAAGCTGCAATGAACATCAAAGCACATATACCTTTACAAATAAATGTTTTCAGATTTTTGGGATATATACTCAAAAGACGGATTGCTGTGTCATATGATATTTCTATTCTTAATTTTTTGAGGAACCTCCACACTGTTTTCCATGCCAACCTGCATTCTCACCAACAGTGTATGAGGGTTCCTTTTTCTCCACAACCTCTCCAACACTATTTATTACTTGTCTCATTAGCCATTATAATTGGTGTGAGGTATTATCCCATTGTGGTTTTGACTTACATTTCTTTGATGATAGTGATATTGAGCATCTTTTCATGTCTTTTTAAAAATATTTTATTGGTGAATTAGGGGAGGGGAACAGTGTTGGAAAATTGGGGGAGGGAAAAAGTGTTGGAGAGTAGGGGAAGGGAGCAGCCAAGTTGTTGTCCTGCAATCTTTACTGTGGAGGGCACAGCAAGCTCACCTCCAAGTCCAGTCATGCCACTGAGCTCAAGATGCTGTATTCAATGAGTTGCGGGTGTGCGTAGTCACCATCCCATGTGGGAGTTGAATGTGTAGCCTTGTTTAAAGAGTGTGCACTCTATCCCCTGAGCCACCCAGGTGGCAGCTCAGCTCAGGGTGCTGACTTCAGTCTTTAGTTGCGGGTGGGCGTAGCCCACAATCTCGAATAGGCATCCTTGTTGTTAGGAGCATGTGCTCTCAACCAGATGAGCCATCCTGCCACCTGTTGGAAGCTCAGTGGCAGCTCAGCTCAGGCGAAGCTCACTGGCCCATGTGGGATCAAACCGGCAATACCATCTGCATGTCCTCATGGGATTGAAGATGATTTCATGAATTTGACCTCAAATGCAAGGGAAGTAAAAGTTTGATAAGTGAATGAGATAATATGACACTAAAAATGTTCTGCACAGCAAAAAAAAAACATTGACAAAATGGAGAGGCAACCAACCAAATGGGAGATGATATTTGCAAACAATAGCTCCGATAAGGCGCTAATATCCAAAATATATAAGGAACTCATACAACTCAAAAAATAATTTAAAAATGGTCTATGTATATCTTTTAAGATTTTTTCCTATACATATACATACTCATCTATTCAGTCACTACTAAAGTGAGAATATATTGTACAGGTTGTCTTGTAATCTGCTTTTTTTTTCAGTTAATGATTCCATCTTTCCATTGCAACAAATATTCATCTTTACTAATATTCATGACATTTTTATATATACACGTTGAAACTTGAAATGGTTGATTTGATGCACAACTCAGGAAATTGTTTCCATCACCATAAATCATTAGAAAGACAACCAGGCATTTAGCCCAATATAAGATTGTATTCCTACTCAAAATTCAAGAGTTATTTGAAAAAACATTTATTATGTAGTGGTAATTTCTGTCTAGATGTTTCCTAAATTCAGTAATTATCAGACATTGGAGCACATCAGAGCCAGTTGCACATATTTTAAAAGTGAGAGATACTCAAGTCTCAGCTCAGACCTACTGCAGCATAATTTCCTTGTAAAAACACCAGTTTATTTCAGTGTTTTCAAATTAATCTACTCAAAAACAAAGTGACATCCAGCGTGAGCGGCCAGCAGCCGCAGTGAGTGGCCGTCCAGAAGCCGGCGACTGATCTGCCTCGCCAGAGAAGAGCGCAATGATGGTGCCAACTTGGGCCAGTGGGGCAACGTCCTCCACAACTAGATTGAAGAACAAAAAAACCACAGCAACTTGTCTGTTCCCCTTTCCCCGGTTCCCCAGCACTGTTCCCATCCCCCCAATTCCCCAATAAAAAATCTTAAAAAAAAACAAAGTGAAACAGCAACAACAAAATAGATCTGCCCTAGAGTGTTATAGTGTAGCATCAGAGAAAAATACCTCATTCATTAGTAATTTTACAAATTCACTTATAATTTTTTTAAATGTTAAATATTGTATCAAGAGTATACAATAGCATAAAATACAATGAGAATATAGAGAGAATGGCAATGAATTCTGCCTGGGAATGTCATGGAGGATTCCCAGAAAAGGCTTTGCTTGAGCTGGGCGTTTAAGGTAAGAGTGGAGGAGAGTGAATATTGGTTTGAAAATACATTGTGAGTGTCTGGAATGTATGAACACATACATACATACAGGGCTGTTTCAGTTTGACCTCATTGAATTTGAGGTGCCTGTGGAATTTCTAGATGAAAATGTCTTGCTGTAGTTAGAAATATGGATCTGCTGCTCATAAGATAAATTAGGATTGGAGATACAGGTGTTTAAGTCATCACTATAGAAAGGATACTTGGGAAGGTGGGGATAACTGTAATAGCTCAGAAGCCAGGTCTTCTGGTTCTCATTCCAAAACCCATCTATATTTAATAGGTCTGCATATATACATGCATTACTATATACTTGGCTCATAGTAGATAATTAATGACTTGTAAGTGGATGGCCAAATGAATGTTTGCTTAGTAAACATTAAACACTTTTGAGTGGCCCCCAATAATAATACTTCATCTTTTAATTTGGTAATAATCAACTTTTAAGTTCCCCTAATGCAATCACATTAACCAAAAGAACATAAGGAAATCTCACAAATGTTGCCGTGTTTTAAATAAAGGAATTTGTTTTGGTTAAATATGTTTTTTCACCCTTTGTTGAATATAGGTCATTCTACAGTTAGGCAAGAAGAAAGTTAAATATTGATGATAACTTCCTTACAAGTGACTTTTTTGTATTTCCATTTTGGAGGTAGTGTTCACTGAAGCAAACACATTGATGATGTCAGTGAGAATAATGGTGCTATTTTCACCCTTTCTAATGCCATTATTGTGCCATTCTCTATTTCAACCTAAGGCATTAATGTTTTATCTTGATTAAATGTTAACATCTAAATGGCCTTTTTATGTTACAAACAAATGATATACTTGAATGTTCCAGTCAGAGGGCAGCAACTTTAGTTTCCTTTAGGCTCCTAGGAAATTCATCAAATAACATTGGCCAGCATCTCTGAAATGGCTCATTTTTGTTTTTTCCAGCCCAGAGATAAGGGGTGTAGTATGTATTTTGTGTTTGAGTTATGCCTTATATGACTAAAACTCAGCCTCATTTTACACAATAGATGCATTTCTTGACATTTCTACATGAAGCCTATTTTTGAAAATGGAATTGTATATTTCTTAATGACTTACATTATAATCTTATAAGTGTAATTTTTATTATACATTGATTTCCAATCGACAATGGTTTCTAATGTATTGCCACTGCCTCTACCACTGACATGTAATTTATACTTCAAATAAAAGCTAAGTGATGTAATAGATTCTTCTAGTTCAAAGACTATTTAAGGATACTGTCAGAATGTGATAAAATGAGTCCTTTTTCATTTTTGTAGAAAATGGGATTTCTTAAAGTAGGTAATCCTGTAATTTCATTTGCTCCATGATTTATCATGAGCCTGAGCAAATTCTGAGATACCCTCATGTCATGCATAAAGAAGCGTTCTTTGTTTTCCTTTGGTCTTTCTTTATGAAGATTGTCCCCAAGGGAATCTTAAATAATACTTTGTTTTTCCTCACTACTTTAACCTTTTAGAAAGGTGGAGTATTTAAATCAGTTTTTAAAAAGACTGTTTAGGCAAACATCATTCTAGAATGAGTGTGGCTCTAGAAATAATGAGAATGTAAATGTTTCCTTAAATGTCTTCTTAAAGCTCAGGGGCTTTGAAATTTTTATTTTATTTTATTTTCAATTATGGTAAAATATGCATAACATAAAATTTACCATCTCACCCATTATTAAGTGTACAGTTCAGTTGTGTTAAATATGTTCACATTATTGTGCAACCAATCTCCAGGACATTTTTGTCTTGCAAAACTGACACTTTGCACCCATTAAACAACAATGTACCATTATTCTCTCCCCACCAGTCCCTGGCAACCATCATTCATTCTACTCTATCTTTCTATGAATTTGACTACTCTAGGTACCTCATATAAGTGGAATCATAAAATATTTGTCTTTTTTGTAGCTGTCTGATTTCACTTCACATAATTTCCTGAAGGTTCATCCATGTTGAACCATGTGTCAAACTCCCTTACTTTTTAAGGTTGAGTAATGCTTCCATTGTATGTATATACCACATTTTGTTGATTCATCCATCCATAGATGGACACTTGGGTTGCTTCTACCTCCTGGGCACTGTGAATAATGCTGCTATGAACATGAGTGTGTAAATATCTTCCAGACTCTGCTTTCAGTATTTTTGGATGTATACCTGAAGTGCAAATGCTGGATTTTATGGTAATTTTTTTTTAATTTCTGTTTTTTAAGCAGCTACACCAATGGTACAACAGTATTTCAATTTCCCCACATCCTTACCAACATTTGTTATTTTCTGTTGTTTTGATAATATTCATCCTAAGGAGATGTGAGGTGTTAAAGGCTGTTTTTAAAGTTGTTTCAATTTATAATTGCTTTGTACAATTATTCCAGGCCAATCTTTAGGTATTAATAATATACTACATTTAGAACAGAACATATAGCTGTGATTATTGTGAAGAGAAATCCTAATGATTTCAGTATGGGTAAGGGATTCTTGAAATATACCAAAACATATCGAAAATCTATTTTTTGATACATTTTCCTTAAAAACATACCAGGTTGGATAATTTGAAAATTAAAACTTGAACTATCACTCCCTTTTTTATTCTTGATATGTTTAATCTCCAATTTATTTATCTGAATACATCTGGTGTTTCTAAATGGATGTTAAGAAAAAGTTACATCTCAAATGCTACTCTTGGTGTGTTTTGAAGAGAAATCCCAACAATAAACAAAATGATTCTTTATATAAATTACTAGTAATTATTTTCTACACATGAAATAAGTTTCTTGCAATTGACGTTAGCTTTTAGTTCCTTAGAGGTGTCTCGGGAAATAAAGTGAGTTATAAATAGAAGATATGTCACTTTCAGTGGCAGTTGATAGAACAAAGCATCACAGAAAATTTGAACACCTGAACCTAATTTTAAACTCAGTGAGAGAGTTTACTGCTAGAAAATCTGTTTTAAATAATGAATGAAACCAACTACCTCTTGCTATCCAGTCTGTTTTACAGGTCAAATTACAGAACCAACAAGAAGTTATTTAACCTCTCAGTAAATAACTGAATATTGCAGAAAGTAAATTATTCTAAAATAACCATCTTAAAATTCACCATAACTTGAAAAATCTAGTCTCATTTTAGAACCTTAAGGTTGTTGGAGTGTTCTTTACTAATAATTGTCACCCTAAAATTTTTAATTAAAAAATGTAGAGTTTATGATCCAGAAAACATCAGAATATAAAAAACAGAATATCAAGGAATTTTTAACCTCTTTGATTGATCACCTATACTTATTTACACATGTTGCAGCATTTTATAATGGCTAGCATTTTTCTTTTTCTTTTGTTTAAAGATCTCTTTACAGCCAATTATAAAGTGTTATTCCCAAACTTGTATATTTTATCACTTTACTGTCATTAGGGGTTTACTTATTCATTTCTAATATTGTAAGCATTTTGTAAGATTGTTGTTTGAATTTTTACCCCTAAATAAAATGCCTAATGAATTTTGAATAAAATATTTTTTGATTTTGCAAGTAACAATGAGATTTATTTCGGTTCCTTGATTCTTAGGAGTATCTCACTTCATTATAAATAAGAATTGCAACACCTGTATATATTTAATGGAATTGGATAGTTTTTGTATATACATTTTTAGATAGTCACATTAACATTTGTTTTACCTTCAAGAATTGATCTATTGAATTAAGGGGGGGACTCTCCTTAGTATATTCTAATGTATGGGAGCTATTAACATGTTGTTTGCTTCAAAAAATTCCAGTAATGTTACACACATTTCCATGCACCTTTAGTAATATTAGTACAGTAAAATTAGATATTCACCATATTAATTTCCAAATAGTTGTTCAGCATCTTATTATTTGTAGTACTGAGAATAGCAATTATATCCTGGCATAAAAAGGGTGCTTTATGTTTTCAACCTTTACTAGCCCATTTTTTAGAAAATTATGATTAGAAGTAACCCAGAGAGCTAACATTCTATTGAATTTGACACTTTATAAATGCATACTCCTTTTTGCAGAAAGCAGTTGCTGTTTTTGTTTTTGTTTTTTTCTTTTTGGTTCGAATATGAGACAAATATGAAATGACTGAATTCTTAGAAGAAAAAAAAGTATTTTAAACCCAAACCAGTATGGGAATTGAAAAGTAGCATTTTCAGAAACTTCACTTGTTTTTTATTATTATTGTTATTATTATTACTATTATTATTATTATTATTTCTATTAATTTAAAGCATCATGAGTCATTGTACCAGCTCCTACCAGGTTACCAGTTTATTCCTTGAGTATTAGTTGTAATTGCTTGTAGATCTTGTATTTATTTAAGGCACTAACTTGTATCTCAGCAGCAAGTCTGAAAATGTAGAACTAGATTAATATTATCTTCAGCACTCTTCAGTAATGAAACCACTACCCATCCATTTACAGATGTCCATATACTCATATACTTAATTTCTCAAATTTCCATTATTAGTTACTGTGACATCACTCAGGCTTTGAGATATGGCCTTACACAGGAATTCCCTGCATGTTATTGTCCACCACACTAAAATACATCTTTAAACACCTGACATCTAGGAATTGCAAGCATTGTTTCAGACATGCCATATTAGTTCTAATGAAGGTTTAATCATCCTATTTTGGCATACCCCACAACTCAGCAATAAAGAGGCCCCATTTCATAACATCTATCTACAAGATTTGTTTTATATTATTTTATCTTATAAATATATAATTTATATATAAATATAAACATACATAACAAACAAATATAATTTATATATTTTATATAAATAGAGGCATTATTCACTTTTCTATGTCAGTTGTACTTTCAAAATCTTCCTGGAACCATATTTTCCAAAAGATAAGGTGAAATATTTTATGAGATATAGTTATTAAAATTATAAAGCACATTTGTGAATGGGAGTGAGAAGTTAGTGTAAAATAAGAATGCTTATGTATGTAAATATAGTTAGTCTTGTGATAATTATGTAAAATATTTTATTGGTCTTTACATTGACATTTACTTAGTCTGTAAAATGTGGATGTATTTCATAAACTATGAAACGTGTTAAAATTAAATCCATATAGAAAATGTTTATGTCCTCAACAGGGCAACAGAAAATGATACAGCAGTTTACTCAGTTAAACTAGTGCTCTTTCAACAACCTCAAATTTCAAAAGATGAGATCTATACCAAGAAAATAATAGATTCAAAAGGAAGAATCATTCAGAGAGAAAATATAATTATTATACCTAAAAATAAAATTATTAAAATAATTTATGGATGTATATGTATATATTTTTTTTAATTGGGGAATTGGGGAGGATGGGAACAGTGCTGGGGAATTGGGGGAAGGGGAACAGACAAGTTGCTGTCATTTTGTTCTTCAGTTTAGTTGTGGAGGACGTTGCTTCACTGGCCCCACTTGGCACCATCATTGCGCTCTTCCCGGGCAAGGCAGATGAGTTGCCGGATTCTGGACGGCCGCTCACTGTGGCTGCTGGCCGCTCACGCTGGCTGCTGGCTACATATGGTAGCCCATAGCAACCCACTGCCACAGGGGCTGCATCCTACGCCGTTCCCAGTGATTCATGGCAGCCCAGCTCCAGGTTGAGCTGTTGTTCAGCATCTAGCTGTGGAGGGCAGTGTCACTGGCCCTCATATGTGGGATCCGAACCGGGGCCCTCTGGCATCCCAAGCCAGTTCTTAACCATCATGGCACTCGGCAGGCCCTGGATGTATATTTTTGAAACATAATTTACTGGTCATGGTCTCTTGGATTTGGAGATATAGAAATAGAAAATTTGCTAGAACTTGATAGCAATTAAAAGTATTTATCATCTTCTAACAGGTCATTGCTACTCATGGCTTTTTTCCCATACATTATTTTTCTGTATGTGTCTTTAGTTTCTCTTAAGAGGGTAGATGAAGATGATAGTTTAAATATCATAAAAAGAAAATATGTTCCCCAGGCAAATATACAAACTAAATTTTATTTCTCTCTGGTTTATTATTTTACAAATATCTTAAAAATAATGTCTGTGATCCTATCAGATGAAAGTCATTTGTCCCCTTTGTATTTTCAAGTGCAAATAGAAATAAAAGCCACAATAAATTTTGAATCACTCACATTTTCCCACAAGCTACAAGTAAAAATGGATGAAGGATAAAATGGAGCTTAACTTTTGTCAGTCTTTAGATACCAGCTTCTTTGCAAAAGTCAGTATTTCTTCAAGTATGACCCTGGAACCAGCTGCACTAAAGTTATATGGGATCTTACCAAAGCAAACAAAATGCAGGCTCCTGCTGGGGCTATAAATACTCATTTATACAATGGTCATCAGAGATTTGAAAGCCCTTTAAAATTTGGGAACAACTGGTTTAGTTGTTCAGCTTCCAATTATCTGGCCTCTCTCAGAACTCATTTCACCCATTGCTTGTTTACCTGAGCAAATTGCATGGAAGAAAGCCAGGTATGATTTAAATGCTTAACATCATTTTAGACTCAGGCTTTATCTGTGATGTTCTTATTCCTACTTGCTAGTGTGCCAATCTGGGGAATTCATCTCAGATAAATTTGCCTATGCATCCTCAGAACCTAGAAAAGCACATGGAACATAGTACATGTTCAATTTATTTTAACTGAAAGAATAAGAAAACTCAAAATTTAAATAATAAATTCTATTCTCCTATAATATAAATAATGTGATATGGCTCATAAATTGTATATTTTACTTCACTAACAAAACATTATTTGATTTGATGAGTATTTTTTATTGAATAATGTAAAATCTTACCATCTCAAATATATTTTTGTCTTTCTGTATATCAGGGTTGCTTTATAAAATGCTCTGTCACACATTGACATTTAAAGAGGTTTTTAAAAATCTTTCTTTTGTTTTCATTTGAATTTCTTAACATAATTATGCTTTATTTATTAGCCAACTTCACATTTTAGGAGTTGCACAGTTTATACATTTATTTCTTTGCCCCATGGTACTATGTTAAAATGTGTAATCCCAGAGACATAATAGTAAGATATAATTGGTTCCTTGAAAATAAAAAAATCTGAACTTCTGTGAAAGATGCTTTAGAAAAACGCTCCAAACCCCTTCTACCTAGCAGTGAAGTAAGAGTATGTCCCCATAAGAAATATTTCATATTTGATAAATTGGTATGCGTTGGCTTTAAAAAAAACCCTTCATAACATGCTTCAAAGTCTATGGTTGGGATACATAATAATATAAGAATTATTTCCAATATGGGGTACCTATTTTATCCTGTTTCTTTTTAAAACCATCTCAAAACGTATCTTTTCCTTTAGCAGTATGAGCTACTTAAAAATGTTTTTTACTGAAATATAACACAGAAATGTTTACAGATCATAAATGCACAGCTCAAAGAATTCTTGCAAATTCAGTCCTCCCATGTAACCAACTAACAACCAGATCAGCACTCAGAACAATAGCAGCACTCAATAACACCCTCATGTTTCCTCCCAGTCATTAATTACCTCCTCCCTATTACTAAAAAGTAACTGCCATGATGACTTCTAACACCATGAACAAGTTTTGTCTTCTTTTAGATTTGATAAAAATAGGGCAACTTGTGCTCCTTTATGTCTGGATTCTTTCACTCAGTTGTATGTCCCGGAGGCCTTGAATTTTTTCAAATGTTGTTGTCTGCACCTATTTTGAAATGATCAAGTAATTTTTTTCTTCTGTTAATATGCTACATTACATGAAATTATTTATTTTTTAATATTAAACCAATTTTGTTTTCTTGTTATGATCTCCATTTGGTCCTTCTACATTATCTTCCCATACATTACAGTTTGTTACTATATTATTAAAATTTTAATATCTGTATTATTGAGTACTATAGGTCTATAATATTTTTATTTCTATCCTTATTCTTATTATTTCCTGTTTGGGTATCAGTACTTTGACCTTAAAAAAAGTAAGAAAATATTCCCTTTTTTATATTTTCTGGGAGAAATTGGGTAAATTTATGCCTTAATTTTCTGCTTTAAATATTTGGAAGAATTCACCAGCACAGCTCTTTGACAAAGAATATTTTTGTAGGAAGCTTTATAACAACAGTTTCAATTTAAGAGTTCTAAGACGGTTGATATTTTCTAGCTTTTATTTTGTTGATTTTACTTAATTGCACTTTCCAAGTAGTTTGTCCACTTCATCTACAATGAAAAATGTGTAAAACTGCTTATAATAGTCTTATTTAAAAATAAAATTCAACTAAGTACATTTTAAATAATATATTGGCTTTATTTAATGATTAATGAATCGGGCAGCATCCAATCTAGCAGATAGAAAGGCGCTCTGAAGTGCTTTAAAAAATGAATGAATTTTATATGCAGAAGAAGTATGAACAAGGAAGTTATACTAGACAAAAAAAGCACATTGGTTATTGAAGAAGTTAGTTTTTTTTAGAGCAGTGGTTCTCAACCTGTGGGTTGCAACCCCTTTGGGAGTCGAACAACCCTTTCACAGGGTTCGCCTAAGATCATCGGAAAACAAAAAGATATTTACATTACGATTCATAACAGTAGCAAAATTACAGTTATAGTGTAGCAACAAAAATAATTTTATGGTTGGGGGTCACCACAACGTGAAGAACTATATTAAGGGGTTGCGGCATTAGGAAGGTTGAGAACCACTGCTTTAGAGGATCACAGAGGTCTACTAGTCGGATTACTTAACTAGTGCTGATCAGGCAATTCCTGATTGACTGGTTTAATATTCCATTTCTGGGAGACCTGAAACTGTAATTAAATTAAATCTAGGGTTGGTAATATGGGGCTTAGCATAAGCTACTCCATTTTGAACTTGTTCTCTTGTTTTTAGCAGTCTCATACTTTTTTTATTTGTTTCTAAGGTGTAAATTATATACAGTATAGTACTCCAAACTAAATAACAATGCACACACACACCACCCATATCATTATTTTGATTTTTTAAAAAAGATTTTATTGGGGAATTGGGGGAGGGGAACAGACAAGTTGTTGTCCTTTGCTTCTTCAGTCTAGTTGTGGAGGACGCAGCTCCACTAGCCCATGTTGGTATTATGATCATTGCGTTCTTCACAGCTGAGGCAGTCGGTCGCCAGCATTGGACAGCCGCTCACGGCAGCTTACGGCACTTCACAGAAGCTCTTGCCAGCTGCTGGCTGCTCGTGCTGTCTCCCGGCCACTCACGGTAGCTCATGGCAGCCCACGGCAGCCCCACTGCAACCTATGCTGTCGCCGTCCACTCATGGCAACCCAGCTCCAGGTCAAGCTGTTCTTCACTATCTTAGCTATGGAGGGTGCAGCGTCACTGGCCCATGTGGGAACCGAACCAGAGGCTCTGCTGCTCAGAGCTCGCTATCCCAAGTCAACTCTTAACTAACTGAGCCACTTGGCCAGCCCCAGGTAATTATTTTTGTGCATTTGTGTGTATATGTATGTATGTATGTATGTATGTATGTATGTATATGTATATATATACATATATACATACATATATATATATATATATACATATATATATATACCAGGGGTGCCTAAAAACTGTATACAAGTGGACACTTTGGTCAACTTTGCTCAACCAGTAGTTCTTTATAATCAGATGTGTCTGGAGACTAATGGTAACCACTTTGAGTACCTGTTGTAATTGCAAAAGTCAAACATGACATATTCATCTTTTGTTATCAATATATGCTGAGTATTACAATTTTAATAGTATTTTCCTTTTTTAAAATGCATATACAATTTTGGCACCCTCTGTATATACATACACATACACAAATATATATGTGCATGTGTGTGTACAAGCACCCAGATCATAACATAGATTATCTCTAACTCCTACCACAGAAAACTCATTTTTCCTACTATACATTAGGTTTGCTTGTTTTCAAACTTCATGTAGATAGAGTCATATGGAATGTATTCTTCTTGCCTCAAACTTTTTTCAGTCAACATTTTACCTGTGAGATCCACTCATATCATTGTGTGCATCATTAGGTTTTTTAAAATTTCTGTGGTAATATTCCATTGTAATAATACATCACATTATTGTTACCATGCTACTAGTGATGGAAATTAGGGTTTTTTTTCTAGTTATTGATTATTTTGTATAAAGCTGCAATGAAGATCCTTGTATCATATTTTATTGTAGACATCAACTCTTATTTATGTTGGATATATGCTCAGACATGGAATTGCTTATTGTAAATTAGTCTTATAATAACCTATAGTATGTACTAACAGTTTTTAGAACTTGAACTGTTTTACAATACCACCAGCAATGTACAGGAGTTCTAGTGAAACCAAATTCTTGCCAAGTGTTGGTATTGTTAGCCTTTTTTTTTTTTCACATTCTGGTATGTATGCAGTGGCATGTCATTTTGGATTTCATTTGCATTACCATGAGCAATAAGATGTTTCTCATCTTTCCAAATGTACATTTTGATTTCCTTTTTTGTCAAGTGTCTACTCAATTTTTATCCATTTCAAAAATAGGGATTTCTCTTTTTCTTATTTATTTATAGATGCAGTTTATTTTTCTTGGTATTAGACCATTGTCAACTATGTGTACTCTGAAACTCATACCTCATGGTTTACCTCTTCTTTATTTTCTTAATAGTCTTAAGGTAAACAGAAGTTCTGATATTTAATGAAGTCAAATTTAGCAATTTTAGAATTTTATAACTAGTGATTTTGATACTCTGATAAAGAATCCTTTCCTGATCCCAAGTTCATTAAGATATTTTTCTGTGTTTTCCTGTAGAAGCTATTCTTTCAGCTCCCATATTTAGATATGATCAACCTCCAATTAATGGGACCAAGTTAATTTACCTTCATATAGATACCCAATTTACCAAGTGCATTTTATTTCTTTTCTCCCAATTGATTATGTTTGAGTATTTTTTTTATTTAAAGTTTATTGGGATGACAATAGTTACTAAAGTTACATAGGTTTTAACTATACAATTGTGAAATACATAATCCATATATCATGTTGTGTATTCACCACCCAGGGTCAGGTCTCCTTCTATCAACATATATTTGACCCTATTTACCCTCATCTACCACCTATCTCCCCCCTTACCCTCTGGTAACCACTGAAAAATTGCCTATCTCTATGAGTTTTGTTTCTTTTTTCGTCTTGTTCCTTTTCTGCTTTCACTTCAATATCCCACATATTAGTGAAAACACATGGTTCTTGACATTTTTCTGTCTGACTTATTTCACTTAGCATAATAATCTCAAGATCCATCCACGTTGTCACAAATGGCACTATTTCATCTTTTCTTATGGCAGAATAGTATTCCATTGTGTATATATACCACAACTTCTTTATCCAATTATCTATTGAAAGACACATTGGTTGTTTCCGTGACTTGGCCACTGTAAATAAAGACTGCCATGAACATCGGAGCACATATATCTTTACGAATAAATATTTTCAGACTTTTTGGTTAGATACTCAGAAGAAGGATTGCTAGCCATATGGTAATTCTATTCTTAATTTTTGAGGTACCTCCACACTGCCTTCCATAGTGGCTGCACCAATCTGCATTCCCACCAGCAGTGTATGAGGGTTCCTTTTTCTCCACAGCCTCTCTGACACTTATTATTTGTTCTGTTGATAATAGCCATTCTAACTGGTGTGAGGTGATATCTCGTTGTGGTTTGTTTGCATTTCTGTGATGGTTAGTGATGTTTAGAAAATATTTCATGTGTCTATTGGCCATCTGTATGTCCTCTTTGGAGAAATGTCTATTCAGGTTCCCTACCTATTTTTTCATTCAATTGAATTTTTGTTGTTGTTATTCAGCTGCATAAATTCCTGATATATTTTGAATTTTAGTCCCTTATCGGAGGGGTTGCTTGCAAAAAAATTTTCCCATTTGGTTGGTTGCTTCTGTATTTGGTCGATGCTTCCTTTTCCTGTGGAAAAGCTTTATAGTTTACCATAGTCCCATTCATTTATTTTAGCCTCTATTTCCCAAGATTTTGAGGTCAATTTCATAAAATCCTCTTTGTACCCAAGATCTGTAAGTTTAGTACCTATGTTTTTTTCTATGCAGCTTATTTTTTCAGGTCTTATGTTCAGGTCTTTGATGCATTTTGAGTTTATTTTGATACATGGTGATAGATAGCAGTCTAGTTTCATTCTATTACACATGGCTTTCCAATTCTCCCAGCACCATTTATTGAACAGGCTATCTTTTCTCCAGTTTATGTTTTTGGCTTCTTTGTTAAAAATTACCAGTCCACATTTATGAGGGTTTATTTCTGGTTTCTCTATTCTACTCCATTGGTCTGTGTGTCTGTTTTCTGCCATTACTATGTTATTTTGATTATTGTTGTTCTGTCTACAAGAGGAAGTAAGGGAGTGTGATACCTCCAGCATTATCCTTTTTTCTTAGGATTTCTTTTGCTATTTGGGTCTTTTCTGGTTTCATGCAAATCTGGTGATTTTTTTTCTATTTCTTTGAAAAATGCTATTGGGATTTTGATGGGAGATTGCATTAAATCTGTATACTACTTTGGGTAATATGGCCATTTTAATTATGTTGATTCTTCCCACCCTTGAATATGGAATATCTTTTCACTTTTCTGTGTCTTACTCAATTTATTTTAATAATGCCTTATAGTTTTCAGTTTATATGTCTTTCCAACCCTTGGTTAAGTTTACTCCTAGGTACATTATTTCTTTTGTTGCAATTACAAAAGGATTTTTTTTCTTTTTCTGAGTTTTGATTGATAGTAAATGGGAATGCAATGGAGTTTTGTACAGTAATTTTTAGCTGAAATCTTTACTCTATTTGTTTATTGTTTATAATAACTTTTTGGTGAAGTCTTTAGGGTTTTCCATAAATAACATTATCTCACATGCAAAAAGTGACAATTTAATTCCTTCATTCCCAATTAGGATACCTTTTATTTCTTTCTCTTGCCTGATTACTCTGGCTAGAACTTCCAATACTACCCTGAAAAGCAGAGGTGTTATAGGAGAGACCTGTCTTGTTCCTGAACATAGAGAGAAGGGCTTCAGTTTTTCACTGTTATGATATTAGCTGAGTGTTTGTCATATATGGCCTTTATTATGATACGGTATTTTCCTTCAGTACCCATTTTATTACGTGTTTTAATCATAAATGGATGTTGTATCTTGTCAAATTCTTTTTCTGAATCTATTGATATAGCCATATGATTTTTGTCCTTTATTTTGTTCATGTGTGTATCACATTGATCGATTTGAATATGTTGAACCATCCTTGTGTCTCAGGGATAAACCCCAATTGGTTGTGATGTATAATCTTTTTAATGCATTGTTGCATTAGTTTTGCTGGAAATTTGTTTAGCATTTTTGCATCTGTATTCATTAGAGCTATTGGTCTGTTCGTAATTTTCTTTCTTTGTGTTATCTTTAACAGATATTTGTATCAGGATAATGTTGGCCTCATAAAATGATTTAGGGAGTATTGTCTCTTCTTCAATTTTTTAGAAGAGTTAGAGTAGGGCAGGTACTAGATCTTTTTTGAATGTTTGGTAAAATTTACTAGTGAAGCCATCTGGTCTTGGACTTTTGCTTTATGGAAGGTTTTGGATGACTGATTCAATTTCCTTAATGTTGATAGGTCTATTTAGATTTTCCAGTTCTTCGTGAGTCAGCCTAAGAAGACTATATGTTTCGAAGAACATCATCATTTCATCTAGGTTATTGAATTTGGTGGCATGCAGTCTTTCATAGTGTTCTTGGATCATTCTTTGTATTTCTGTGGCATCCGTGGTAACGTCCCATCTTTCATTCCTGATTTTGTTTATTTGTGTCTTTTCTCTTTCAGTCTCAGTGAGTCTAGCCAAGGGTTTGACATCTTTATTAATCTTTTAAATGTACCAGCTCTTCGTTGCTTTAAACTTTTCTATTGTCTTTTTCTTCTCTGTTTCATTTAGTTCTGCTCTGAATTTTATTATTTCCTTTCTTCTGCTGATTTTGGAATTCACTTGTTCTTCTTTTTATGTAGTTTTTAAAGGTCTAACATGAGGTCATTTACCTGTGATTTTTTTCTTTCTTGAGGTAGGCCTGTAATGACATAAATTTCTCTCTTTTTTTTTTAAAGATTTTTTTATTGGGGAATTGGGAGGAAGGGAACAGCATTGGGGAATCGGGGAAGGGGAACAGACAGGTAGACAAATTGTTGTTTTGTTCTTCAGTCTAGTTGTGGAGGACTTCGCTTCACTGGTCCATGTTGATATTATCATTGTGCTTTTCCCGGGTGAGGCAATCGGTCAACGGTCATTGGTCGGCCGCTCACAGCGGCTCCCGGTAGTTCACACCAGCTACCAGCCACTCACGCTGGCTGCCAGCCACTCACGTACCTCACTGCAGCCCTGCTACAGCCTACACCATTGCCGGCGACTCACAGCAGCCCAGCTCCAGGTCGAGCTGTTGTTCATCATCTTAGTTGTAGATGGCAGTGTCACTGGCCCTCAATGTGGGATCCGAACCACGGCCCTGCTGCTAAGAGCTAGTGCTCCCAAGCGAGCTTTTAGCCAGCTGAGCCACTTGGCCGGCCCAAATTTCTCTCTTAAAACTTCTTTCACTGCATCTTAAAATTTTTGGTACAGGCTGGCTGGGTGGCACAGTTGGATAAGAGTGCGAGCTCTGAGCAATAGGGTTGTAGATTCAATTCCCACATGGACAGTGAGATGCACCCGACCTGAGCTGCCACTAAGCTGGCAACAGATAGCAGGATGACTCAGCTGGTGATAGCATGTGCTCCTAACAACAAAGTTGCCAGTTTGACTCCTGCATGGGATGGTGGGCTTCGCTCACATACGACTAACATTGAACACAGCACCTAGAGCTGAGCTGCTGCGAGCTGCCACTGGGTGGCCAAATGGTGACTGGACTTGGAGCTGAGCGAGCTGCACCCTCCACAACTAAGATTGAAGAACTACAACTTTGCTGTTCCCCTTCCCCAATTCCCCAATAAAAAAAAATCTAAAATAAACCCACAAAAACCTTGGTAGGATGTATTTTCATTCTCATTTGTTTCTATGTATCTATTTTATTATTATTATTTATTAAGATTTTTATTGGGGAATTGGGGGTTGGGAACAGTGCTGGGGAATTGGGGGAAGGGGAACAGACAAGTTGCTGTCCTTTTGTTCTTCAGTCTAGTTGTGGAGGACGTTGCTTCACTGGCCCAAGTTGGCACCGTCATTGCACTCTTCCTGGGCAAGGCAGATCAGTTGCCGGCTTCTGGATGGCTGCTCACTGCGGCTGCTGGCTGCTCACGCTGGCTGCTGGCTACATACGGTAGCCCATGGCAGCCCATGGCAACCCACTGCCACAGGGGCTGCAGCCTCCACTGTTGCTGGCAACTCACGGCAGCCCAGCTCCAGGTTGAGCTGTTATTCAGCATCTTAGCTGTAGAGGGCAGTGTCACTGGCCCTCATATGTGGGATCCGAACTGGGGCCCTCTGGCGTCCCAAGCCAGTTCTTAACCATCACGCCACTCGGCCGGCCCAAACTCTGGCATTTTAATTACAGTGTGTCTTGGTGTGGGCCTTTTTGGGTTCATATATTTGGGACTCTCTGCACTTTCTGGACTAGTATGCCTATCTCCTTTGTTACATTAGGGACGTTTTCTGTCGTTATTTCTTCAAATAGGTTCACAATCCCTTGCTTTCTCTCTTTTCCTCTGCAACTTTTATGATGTGAATGTGGTTACACTAGATCGCTTAAGCTATCTTAATTTTTGTAATTCGGTTTTTGCTGCTCCAATTGGGTGTTTATTGTTTCCTTGTCCTCCCAATTTTTAATTCAATCCTCTGTTTCATCTAATCTGCTATTGATACCCTCTAGGGTATTCTTCATTTCAGTTATTATGTTCTTTATTTCTGACTCGTTCTTTGTTATGGTTTTTGTATCCTTTTTTATGCTTACTATCTATTTGTTGAAGTTCTCATGAAGCTCCTTGAATATCTTTATAACCCATGTTTTGAACTCTGTCTCTGGTATGTTGCTTGCCTCCATTTCATTTAGTTCTTGTTCTGGGTTATTCTCATGGTCTTTTTTACTTGGGACATATTTCCTTGTTTCCTCATTTTGGCTTCCTTTCTGTTTTCTTTTCTATGTATTAGGTAGATTCCTATGTCTTTCAGTCTTTGCCATATGTTGTTACATAATAGGTGTCCTATAAGACCCAGTGCACACTTTCCCTGATTATGTGTGTTGTAGGCTGTAGGAGTCTCTTGAATGGCTTGTGTGTTACCTCAAATTGTAGTTGAACCTGGATTGCTTTTGGCACATGCGAGGGTGGGATTGACTCCCAGGTTGACCTTCTGTGAGGATTGGCCATGCCCACAGCATATGAGCTGTTATGTGGGGGCTGACACCACAGAGGGTGATTCACCTCAGCAGTCTCCTGTGCCTGTTGAAACCAACATTTGAGTGTGCAGCTTGTCGGTCTAATCAGTAGGGCTCTGTTATAGTCTTAATCCAGACTCCTGATGCACTGTTTTTGGAACATTCTAGGAGGGCCTCCTGTGTAGGTCAAGGTCAGCCATTGCCTGTGACCAGGCTGATGCTACCTGGTAGAAACTTCAATGCTATCCGCAGTTGCTCACTGCCTATGCTGCACCTAAAAATGCATGAGAAATGCCATGCTTCAAATGAAGGCTGGCTGCCAGGAGTGCCGAGCCTGGGACAGGTTAACAAATGCCCTGAGCTCCACAAGGCCTGATGCCAACTGCTGGTTGCTCATAAGGCTTAGCTGCTGAACGAGCCTCAGTTGGTATGTGGTTTGGGTGTAGCAGAGTCTTGGTAGTCACCAGGGAGGGGCAAATGTTCACCAGTTTAATGCAGGTTGAGGTTTGGTGAAAGGGTTGTGCTGGGGGCCACTTGAAATGTTCCAGAGCACACCATAGCTAGCCACTGCCTACAAACCTTGTGCACTGTAAACAATGCTGCAGTGAACATATGGATGCACAGGTCCCCTTGAAATAGAATTTTGAGTTTCTTTTAAAAAAATACCCAGAAGAGGGATTGTTGAGTCCTTTTTTGTCTCTTCTTATAACCTCTATGAGGTTGGCCATTTGAGAATTTTGAGCCTTGTCTCTGCTCGTGGCCCGCTCCAAACTCTTTGGAGTGTACTTTTTCTCTTAATAGTGACTCCCTGGCCCTGGCCCTTGCCCTGGGCCCCCTTGAGCATTTTGAGTTTCCTTTGCTTGACCTGCTCCAAACTCTCTGGAGTGTACTTTCTTTTCTTATAATGGCGTTTGAGTCATTCTCTACTGCTTGGGCCTGCCTCTGCTTCTTTGAAATGTATTTTTACTTCTAATAAACTCCTTTTCTGCAACTTAGAAAAAAAAAGACTGATGATGATTTCTTACTGCTTAGTACATTAAAAAATTTTTCTCTTTGTCCTGACTTTCAAGGCCTTAATCATACTTCTTTCAAAGCCAAGATCAAATCTTATTTTTTTAAATAAAATTTTGCACTGCTCCCAACTGATCTCTCTATTCTCTGTATTCTCAGTGATGCAGTTTAGCATTTGATTGTTCTCTAATTTTTAGTGAGTGTGTGTGTGTGTGAGTGTGAGTGAGTGTGTGTATGTGTGTTACTTATAAAGCATGATGTTGTGCTCATTACAAGAAAGTGCTATGATTTATTATCCTTCTTCTTGCCCCACAACATATATTAAAGTTAATAACAGAGACAGCACTTAAGAAATAATGATTGAGGGATCATAATCCTCAGTTATTAAACATACAAGGATTATAAGGGCAGAAATTCAAAAGCATAACAAATAATTTTAATTTTCTCTGATGCCATGGTTTTGTAAATTTACTCTTTAGGGTTGGATTTCTCTTACAAGTAAATTTCTAAGAGTTTACAAAGATGTTATTTATTTTTTAAAACATGTATTTCTTCTCTTTTTTAGTATTAAAGTATTGTAAAAAAATTAGCAAATTAGCAAAAAATAGGAAAATAAATGATATATAATCCCTACAAGAATAGATTATACCTAATAATATTTTAGTATAATGTTCAGTAAAATATATGATTTCAAACTCCTTTCTGTGAGAATTATATGCACTGGGTTTGAATTACCAGAAAACTATTAGAGTATTGTCTTAAAACATGCCTTCATCAAGCCTGCTAACATTCTTCTCTCTATACTAAAAAAGAAAAAATTTAAAAACAATAATGAAGCCTATGAGGTGGGACAATGAAGTTTGCAAACTCATCTTTAAAAAAGTGCTACATATCTCATTGCTGAATATCACTATGGTCACCTTCAAAGTACTCCCCTTGGGAAGCTATGCACCAATGCCAGCATTTAGTCCACCCTTCAAATCAGTTCTGGAACTCTTTTACTGAAATGGCCATCAGAGCTGTCATCATATTTCCCTTGATGTCCTGAATGTCATCAACATGTCCTTCTTTCAATATTTTCTTTATCTTCAGTTAAAGAAAGAAGTCATTGGGGGCCAAATCAGGAGAGTAAAGAGGGTATTCCAATATAGTTATTTGTTTACTGGCTAAAAACTCCCTCACAGACAGTGCAGTGTGAACTGGTGCATTGTTGTGATGCAAGAGCCATGAATTGTTGGCGAAAATTTCAGGTTGTTTTTCTCTACATTTTTCACACAGCCTTTTCAGCACTTCCAAATAGTAAACTTGGTTAATTGTTTGTCCGGTGGTACAAATTCATAATGAATAATCCCTCAGATACCAAAAAAAAAAATGGTTAGCAACATCATTGCAACAAGTTCACGAATGTAATTGTCAGACCTTGTATTAATATTTTTTCTCAAATAAGTTTTGCTGCCTGAACTTTGTTTTCCTTTTCATGAAATATAATTTTCCATCTCTTTACTTTCAGTCTGTGTGTGTGTTTCAATCTGAAGTGAATCTCTAGTAGGCAGCATATGTAAGGGTCTTGTTTTCATATTCATTTAGCTACCTTATTTTTTGATTGGATAATTTATTCTATTTATATTAAAAGTAATTGTTGATAGATATTGCCATTTTATTATTCATATTTTTTACCTTCTTTTTTTCCTTCTTCTTCTTAAAGAACTCCCTCAAACATAGCTTGCAATACCAGTTTTGTAGTGATGAACTCCTTTAGTTTTTTCTTATCTAAGAAGCTCCTTATCTGTACTTTGTTTCTAAAGGATAGCTTTGCTAGGTAGAATCATTTTGGTTGTAGGTTGTACTTTTATTCATTTTGAATATTCTGTGCCAATTCCTTCTGGTCTGCAAGTTTCTGTGGAGAAATCAGTTGACAATCTTATGGGAGGTAACTAATTGCTTTTTTCTTGTTGCTTTAAAGATTCTCTCTTTGTCTTTAACCTTTGGAATTTTAATTATGATGTGTCTTGGTGTTTGTCTCTTTGGGTTCATCTTGTTTGGGATTCTCTGTACTTTCTGGGCTTGTATGTCTAGTTCCTTCACCAGGTTAGGGAAGTTTTTGGTCATTATGTCTTCAAATAGGTTTTCAATTCCTTGGTGTTTTTCTTGGTACCTCTTTGATGTGAATGTTGATACACTCAATATTGTCCCAGAGGCCTCTTAAACTCCTCATTTTTTTGGATTCCTTTTTTATTCCTGTTCTGATTAGGTGTTTTCTGCTACTCTATCTTCTAAATTGCTGATTTTATCCTCTGCTTCGTCTAAGTTACTCTTGACCCCTTCTAATGTGTTCTTAATTTCAGTTATTGTGTTCCTTATTTCCAACTGGTTCTTTTTTATTTTTCTAACTCCATTTTTATGTTTCCTATCTCTTTGTTGAAGTTTTCCATGAAATCGTTGATCATCCTTATGGCCAGTGTTTTGAACTCTGCATCTGCTAGATTGTTTGTCTTCAGTTTGTTTTGTTTTGTTTTCTGGAGCTTTGTTCTATTCTTTTATTTGTGATATGTTTCTTTCTCTCCCCATTTTGCTGCCTCCTTGTGTGTGTTTCTATGCATTAGGTAGGGCTGCTATATCTCTACATCTTAGTAGAGCGTCTTATGTAGTAAGAGTCCTGTGGGGTCCAATATAGCAGTCTCCTTGGTCACCTGAGCAGGCCGCACCTTTGTGTCCTTTGTGTGAGTTGTGTGTGTACTCCTATTGTAATTGAGCATTGGTTGCTGTTTTCATGCTAATGGAAGGGATAAACCCTCATGCTGATTGGTTGGGAGAACTGGCTGTGACTGCAGTGGAGGATCTATTGTGCAGTAGTGACCTTACAGGGAAATAGTTACCTTAACAGGGCTCTGATGCCTGCTCAGCCTGCCCTTTCAGATTTTTCATCCTTGTATATTACTGGTTGATGCTCTGGATTGGTAAGAGGCTAGCCACAATGTGTGTCAGCAGTAGAGTCTCCTGGGAGAGACCCCTCCAGAGGTCAAGTTCAACTGCAGTCTCTGCCCTGCCTGGGGACACCTGGCATCAGTCACAAAGCAATCCACAGGTGGCCACCACCCATGCTGGGCTTGGAAGTGCCTAGAGAGACCAAATGTGAACCTAGGTTAACTGCTGCTATTGATAAGCTTGGGGCTGCTCAGCAAGAGGTATGGGACATGCTGAAGCCAGGTGCTGCTTGTTTCAGTTTTGTGAACATTTGAGTGATTTTAGAAAAGTCTGCAGCTAAGCCAATATTGGGCATTTGTATGGAAAAGCCACTGGAAGTTGTGTGGTTGTGTCCAAAAGTTGGGTGGGGGCAGGGTCTCAAGGAATCACCAGGATAGGGAAGAAGGAAAGTGTTAACTAGGTTATTGGAGACTGAGATATGGTGGTTGCTTGAGTCTGCATGCCAGTAGCAGGGAGGGCTCAGGAAAGAAACATTGGATTCTGATAGCACTTCTGTCTAGGAGAAAGTTGCCCCTCCAGACAACTCAGCTCCTCCCCATGTATCCCTGACACCTTTCACGCTGCTGCCCCTGAGCTGAAGCTTATAGCAAGTGACTGAGTCTATGAGCAAGTAAGTCCTTGTGCAAGCCCTTGAAGAAAAACACCTGGGACTCCAGCTTCCTTCCACCTCATTCAGCCACAACCTCTGCTGTTTTTCACAGCCAGAGGTTGTGGGTATTTTTCTCCCCAGCACTGGCGCCCTGGGGTGGGGATCCTGGTGTGTGGGTGAAACTTCTCACTCCTCCGGCAGTGACCTATGCATCTGAGCTATCCCTCCTGGTTTTTACGTCACACTCAGATGTGGGACTAGCCCATTCTGGGTCTCTGACCCTCATCTCATTCTGGAGGTGGCATCCTCTGTATTTTTTTCCGTTGGAGGGCCTAAGCACAGCTAGACTTCAGCGATTCTCAATGATGGCTTTTCTGTAGTTGAGTTATAATTTTTATGTGATCAAGCACAGCATTTATCTATTCAGCCATCTTGACTGGAAATCTCATTGTGATTTTGATTTGCATTTCCTTAAGTACTAATGATGTTGAGCATCTTTTTATGAACCTGTTGGTCATTTGTGTATCTGTTTTGGGACAACATTTATTTGGATCCTTGCTCATTTTCTGATTTTATGCTTTGGGTTTTTTGCTATTTAATTGTTTGGGTTCATTATTTAGTTTGGATTATACCTGTTATTGTGTATATGATTTGCAAATAGTTTTCCCATTCAATAGGTTCTTTTCACATTGTTGATGGTTTCTTTTCCTGTGCAAAAACTTTTCAGTTTGATGTAGTCCCAGTTGTTTGTTTGTTGGTTCTGTTGCTTGTGGTTTAAGTGTGATTTTTTAAAAATAAAAATTACCAAGACTGATGTCTTGTAACTTTTTTCTTATGTTTTCTTCTACGACTTTCATGGTTTTAGGTCCTACATTTAAGTCTTTAATCCATTTCAAGTTACTTTTTGTGAGTGTTGTAAGACAGGGGTCAAGTTTTATTATTTTACATGTTAATATCCAATTTTCCCAACACCATTTTGAAATAGCCTTTTTTTAAATATCTTGGGGTGTTTCTTGCCTTCTTTGCCTAATATTACTATAGAAACACCAAGTTTCCATCAGTTAGTATTTGTATCACATGTTATCTTCAATCATCTACTTTTCTGTTTAAAAATTTATTAGCAGCATGTAATTGCCTTTAATTGCATATTCCAATAGGCTTTTAATTGGAGAATTTACCCCATTATATTTAATGCAATTACTCATTTATTTTTATTTATGTCCATCATTTGGCTGTTTCTATTGCATTTTATCTTCCTGTTCTAATTATTTCCTTTCTTAATTTATTTTGAATCACTCAAATAATTTTATGAGAAATGCAATATATGTGTATCTTCCACTACTCCCCCAATAATACTAGAGCCTTAGAATCTATTAATCCAATTTATTCCCTCCTACATTTTCTATTGTTGTTGTCATGTGCTTTATTTCTACACATATTTTAAATGCAAGATATTTTTATTATCACTCTACTCAGTTTTTAAATTTATGCACATATTTAACATTTTATATGGTTTTCATTCTATTCTGTATTTTTTTCATCTCATGTAATTTTATTTCTGCCTCAAGTACTTAATTGAACATTTCTTTTAGATTGTTTACTTGTTATAATATATCTTATTTGTTTACCTGACAATATCTTTATTTCACTTGCATTTTTGAAAAGTATTTTTACTAGATATGGAATTCAAGTTTGGCATTTATTTTCTTTTGATATGTAATGCATTAATTTTGAGAAATCAGTTGTTAAGCCTTATTATTGTTCTTTTCATTGTAATGTACACTTTGCCTCCTCAATGCTGCTTTTAAGATTTGTTTTTGTTTTTGTTTTTTGTAAGCGTAATCTTAATATGCCTTCATGTGGTTTTTATTGAACTTACCCTTACTGGGGTTTTCAGAAATTCTTGAATCTTTGGGTTTCATTAGTTTTGGAAAATTATGGACATTATCTCCAGATATTTTTTTGGCCTTATTTTCTCTTATGTCCTTATGAACCACCAATTACTGGCATGTTAGAACATTTTAATATGTCCAATATGTCTCTTTAGCCTTTTTCTACATGTTATTATTTTTATTCTTTAATTCTACATTGTTTAATCTATTGTTAAACCCATTTATTGAGTTTTTAAGGGAGTTATTTTATTTTTATGTTCTATACTTACCATTTTGTACACTTTCCATAGATTCTATTTTTATGGTGAAATTCTTAAACTAGTCTTTTATTTTATTAAACATATCAACTATATGTTTAAAAATTGTTGTCTATTAATTGCAAAATTTTGATCACCTGTGTATCAGTTTCTAGTGTTGATTTTTTTCCTTATTTTGTGGCATCTGAACCTAACTCTTAATATGTTTAATGATTATTATCAAATTTTTGTACCTTTTATTCAAAAGTTTGGAGGATCTATGACATTATCTTTAATCAGAAATGGTTTAAACTTTCCTCTTTTGAACAGGATAGTGGGATCTGTTCACTTTAATCCACTGAAATGCCAAGATGAGACTAGTCTAGGTTGCAGTTTGGTTAGGCTTAGATTCTACTTCTGACACATTTCTGTTCCTAGGGCATAACCCTCCAGAGATGTCAACTGACAGGTTACTATTTCACCAGGGCTTCACCCCCTGGGAGGCCCTAACTTCTTATCTTTTATCTCCTAAACACAACAAGGCCGCAAAAAACTGTTCTTTTTAGAGAATTTCAGCTTCACACCTTTACCTCTTGTTATGTGGAACTTAACAATTCTGCAATGTTTGAAGAGGAACATGGACATGTGTTTGGCAATTCAAGTCTCTAATTTTGTCACTCCAGCACTGTGACATGATCAAAAACTATGCTAAACTATTTCCTTTTTTTCTCCCTCTGCTCATAGTCATTTGCCAGGATAAACAGATTTTTAGCCTCTGGCCTACAGTCAGTATTGATAAATTGGAGAAAACAACTACATAAGACCTACTTACCTCTTCAAGATTCTACTATCTAGCATATTTGCCTTTTTTCTCCTTGTAGCTTCTACAATACTTTAACATGTTTAACTGATGATTTATGCTGTTTCTTGTCCGTTTACCCCTGCTTTTCTACATGTTCTTTTTTTTTAAAGATTTTTATTGTGGAGTTGGGGGATGGAAACAGCACTGGGGAATTGGGGGAAGGGGAACAGACAAGTTGCTGTCGTTTTGTTATTCAGTCTAGTTGTGGAGGACGTTGGTTCACTGGCCCAAGTTGGCACCATAATTGCTCTCTTCCCAGGCGAGGAAGATCAGTCACCGGCTTCTGGACAGCCACTCACTGTGGCTGGTGGCCGCTCACGCTGGCTGCTGGCTACATATGGTAGCCCATGGCAACCCACTGCAGCAAGGGCTACAGCCTAAGCTGCCATCACCGTCACTGGTGACTCACGGCAGCCCAGCTCCAGGTTGAGCTATTGTTCAGCATCTTAGCTGTAGAGGGCAGTGTCACGGGCCCTCATATGTGGGATCTGAACCGGGGTCCTCTGGCATTCCAAGCCAGCTCTTAACCAATGCGCCACTCGATCGGCCCTTCTACATGTTCTTGATAGGACCACTGGTCCATTATAGCATACTCCATGTCACTTAGGAAATAGAAGTCTCTGCATTTTATTTTTTTGATGTATTAATAATATCTAACTTGCATTTATTCTTCAGAACAGCCCTGTGACTTAAGTACTATTATAATTTCCCTTTTTTAGATGAGAAAAATAATGCAAAGAGAGGTTAATAAATTTCCTGAAGTTACACAGTCAGGATTTGAACTCAGGTAGCAGGGCCTTGAGTCTGCACTCTTAACCATAATGCTATTAAGAATATACCTGCTAGGGCTGGCCGAGTGGCATGATGGTTACGAACTGGCTTAGGATGCCAGAGAGCCCCGGTTCAGATTCCATATAGGAGGGCCAGTGACACTGCCCTCTACAGCTAAGATGCTGAACAACAGCTCAACCTGGAGCTGGGCTGCTGTGAGTCGCCGGTGACGGCGAAGGCTGCAGCCCCTGTGGCAGTGGGTTGCCACGGGCTACCGTATGTAGCCAGCAGCCAGCATGAGCGGCCAGCAGTCGCAGTGAGTGGCCGATCAGAAGCCGGCAACTGATCTGCCTCACCCAGGAAGAGCGCAATGATCGTGACGACTTGGGCCAGTGAGGCAACTTCCTCCACAACTGGACTGAGGAACAAAACGACAGCAACTTGTCTGTTCCCCTTCCCCCAATTCCCCAGCATTGTTCCCATCCCAATTCCCCAATAAAAATATTTACCAAAAAAATTATTTTACTCTCAATACTCAATGTGCTAGGCAATCTTCTTAAAAAAAAAGAATATACCTGCTAAATCTCTCTATATCATGATGATTACATAATATTCAAGTGTATGGGTTTACTTTAATTCACATACCCATTGTTTTATGTGTAGATATTTAGGTTGCCTTTAGTTTTTGTTATCACAAACAATGTTGTTACAAAGATATATACACTTTCAGTTCCATATACTTTATATTTGTAATGTAAATTCCTGGCAGTAGATCTTTTTGGTCAATCAGTATACCCATTTTAAATTTTGGTATAAATTGTTAAATTTCACACTAAAATATCACACCACTTTACACTTTTACCTATTTTTTTTGAGAATTAATGTTCCCCACAGCCTCACCAGTACTTATTATGACATTTAAGAAAATCTTAATATGCATGTAATTTAATTCTAAATGGGACTAAAAAATTGGAGATCATATTCTTTCTTATTGTTCACCATAAAAATATTTCTTGAACCATAGTAATTTGACTTTTTCAATCTTATTGTGAATAGCTTGAGAAAAAAATCATTATATCATCTTTCATGTTTACACACAGATTTTACTCATTCTTCTAAAATTCTTATTTATTTCCAAGTAGCTTATAGAGTTTAAAGTATGCTATTGGGTTTCCTGATACACCATTTTACCACGGTGTGTGTATTTCAGTACTAATAAATTTAATCAATCAATATTTAATGGTTTTTGCTTGACAATTTTTTAAACTAGCCCTTCTTAATTTTTATCATGTTCCCTTGAGATGTAAGTATGTATTCCATGAAAAATGGTTTTCTCTGGAAAATTTTATTTGAGAAATACTAGGTTAATCAATACCAAGCTACCCTTTTCTTTTCAGAGCTTCTTAAGTGGTCACATGTATTGTAAATCTCCAAGAGGTAGGTATGGAATGTAGAATTTCCATATAGTATGCTTACACTTCACCAATAAAAAATAAATTTAAAGAGAAACACATTGGATTAGTATTCTATGCAACACAGTTGAGGAAATTCAGTCTAATAATTGTCTTGTATGTGAAAGAATTTTGTGCATGTTGCAAATGCTGAGTGGACCAATGTGCATAAGTAGATATAATGGCCATTTATTTTTAGTAGAAGTCTCCAGATGAGAATTTTTTGATAAGCTAATGTATTAATTGACCATGTATTAATATGAACTGATATCAATCAATCATGTGACTAGAATTAATTTGAAACTACTTATCACACTTCAAAAGGGTTACTGTCTAAATTTTTCATAAATGAATAACAAGTCATCTCTACGTGATGTTTCTCAAATCTTCATCTAGTATATAATTTATATTTCAACTGATCTCAGAACCCAAAGAAAGGAAATCAATACTGAATTGCTCTCTGTTATAACTTAGCTAAGAATATTTTCAGTGCAATTGATAAGAAGGCAGTGACTTTACTGTTGGTAAATCATAAATTATTTGCAAACTTTTGCAAAATTATGAGAATAGAAAATGGTTATAATTATAATGAAAGTGTTCAAGATAACATCAGTAGTTCTTTTCTTTAATACTCTAAGCTTCTGAACATATTAAAATTGGGTCTTATTGTAATGGAAAACTTAAGAAACATTGAATCAGTTTAAAACTAAATGGTTATCTTTTAAATACATTTAATATTGTTCTATAAAATATTAACAAACTCAAGCATATGTTCACTTACCTGCAGTGATGTTTGATATTATTCCAATTTTATTTATTTCATTTTATTTTTTTTAGTTTTTACTGTTTTGACTTTATTAAATTTATTGGGGTGCCATTGGTTAATAAAATTTTGTATATATGTTTCAAGTGTACAATTCTATAATACCATTTTTATTTTAATAAATGAACTTAGATGATCCTTTAATAGTGTGAAATCTGAAAGTCTGTTATAGCTTATTATATTTGTTTGTTTGGTTGGTTTGTTTTGCTTCCTCTTGAGTAAACTGTCTTCATTCTACTGTTGATCCATTTATGTAAAATGTAATATATTTGGTTTGGTCAAAATAAGAATTACTGCTATGGTCTGATTATTTGTTTCTCCAAAAATTCAGATGTTGAAATCCTACCCCCCAAGGTGATGGTATTAGGAGGTGATTATTTCATGAAGGCATAGCTCTAATAAATGTGATTACTGCCTTTATCAAAGACTCTCCAGAGAGATACCCTAGTCTCTTCTGCCATGTGAAGACACAGCCAAAAGGTGTCACATCTATGAACCAAGAAGTTTTCCCCACTAGACATTAAAGCTACCAGTTGCTTAATCTTGGACTTTCAGCCTCTAAAACTGTGAGAAATAAATATTTACTCTTTATAAGCCATCCAGTGTATTTTTTTTTGCTATAGCAGCGCAAGACTAAGTCAGATAATTAGTACCGAGAGTGGAGTACTGCTCCAACAAATACCTAAAAATGTAGAAGCAGTTTTGAAACTGTGTAATGGATAGAGGCTGAAAGTTTTTGAAGTCCATGCTAGAAAAGGCCTCTATTGTATGAAGGTACTCTTATGGGTGATTCTAGTAAGAGCTCAAGGAGAGGAGGAGAGCTGTAGAGAAAGCCTCAGTCTTCTCAGAGACTATCTAAATGGTTGTGAACAAGATGTTGATAGAAATATTGACAGTAAAGGCCATTCTGATGAGGTCTCAGAGAAATTAGAAACATATTGGAAACTGGAGAATCACCTAGATTTAAAAGGATACCCCAGAAAAGGATACCCCAAATGCCCAGGCAGAGAATGGCCAAAGAAGTAAGCCACTTCAGAAAGCCTCATTTGGACAATGCACAGCTGAGCCATGGAGGTAGGGCTACTGTACTGACTCCAGACCAGAACCCCAGACACACTATTCTAACCTATAAGCTGCTGCTTGAGCTGCATCCAGCAGAGCCATTGGGACACAATTGCCAGGAACTTCAGGGGCAGGGTCACCCAGAAACTTGGGGGCCCAACTAAGCTCCAGTGTGTCCAGAAATGGAACATCAAGCCTTGGTGTTTTGTGTTATTTTTTCCATTAGGTTTAGACTCATGTTAGGTCTGCTACACTTTTTTTTATTTCTCCCATTTGAAATCAAAATACCTACCCTTGGGCCGGCCGAGTGGCGCGATGGTTAAGAACTCGCTTGGGATGCCAGAGGGCCCTGGTTCGGATCCCACATATGAGGGCCAGTGACACTGCCCTCTACAGCTAAGATGCTGAACAACAGCTCGACCTGGAGCTGGGCTGCCATGAGTCGCCGGCGACGGCGTAGGCTGCAGTCCCTGTGGCAGTGGGTTGCCATGGGCTACCGTATGTAGCCAGCAGCCAGTGTGAGCGGCCAGCAGCCGCAGTGAGCGGCCGGCCAGAAGCCGGCGACTGATCTGCCTCGCCAGAGAAGAGCGCAATGATCACAATACCAATATGGGCCTGTGAAGCAACGTCCTCCACAACTAGACTGAAGAACAAGACGACAGCAACTTGTCTGTTCCCCTTCCCCCAATTCCCCAGCACTGTTCCCATTCCCCCAATTCCCCCAATAAAAATCTTAAAAAAAATACCTACCCTATGCCTGACCCACCATTGTATTTTTAAAGCACATAACATGTTTGATTTCACCGGTATCAGGGAAAGCAATTTGCTTCAAATCAATTATATATTAAGTCTCAGCTGTATCTGATTTAAATGATGTTTAGATCTGGATTTTCAGTTGATGACACACAAAAAAGTGAATGGCAGTGCAGGGGTGGAATACTGTGGACTAAGTGTATCCCTTCAAAATTTATATGTTGAAACCTAAAGCCCAAGGTCATGATGGTCTCAGCAGATGGAGCCTTTTAGCGCTGCTTAGGTCATGAGGGTAGTGCCCTTATTAATGGGATTAATAACCTTATAAATTAGGCCTAAGAAAGCTTCCTTACCCCTTCTGTCATGTTTGATTATAGTGAAAAGATAGCCATCTATGAGGAAACAGGCTTTCACCAAGCACTGAATCTGCTGGTGCCATGATCTTAGACTTTTTAGCCTGCAGAACTGTGAGAAATAAGAGTTTATTGTTTATAAGCCACCCAGTTTATTATATTTTTGTTATATCAACCTAAAATGGACTAAGACAAATACCATAAAAATATTTGTGATACCCATAATTATATGCATAGCTCAGAATTGCATGATTATGGCAAGAATGTAAGGCATCAATGAGAAAGAACTAGCTATGATGCTTTTGTTAAGGTCCTATTTAGTTACATCAAAATGGTTTCTCATTTCTTAGCTTAAGTATTTGTATCTTGTAAGTACATTCATTCTATGAATGAAAATGTTACTAAGGGAGGGTTTAAGCTAGGAAGGTAAGCCTGCATACTTAATATAAACTAGTGAAATGCATATACACATTATCACAACAACAAATAGTACCGGTTGTAATAAAATAAGAGAACTTAAGTTTAAAGAAATCTGTATTCTGTTTGGTGATACATTCACACTGTTAATTAATTTACTCATAGTTCACTGTACATTTAGATCAATTCACATTTAAGGCTAAAGTCTGCCTATTTCTGAATAACAATTTACCTGGAAGTGTCTGACCATTTGCTTGCTCAGAGGCACCCAGGCACAGAAAGAAATTCAAAAATAGGGATGTTTCCTAAAGTAAACACTTGTAAATTTCTACTCTTTGTTTTGTTCTAATCTGTCATACAGCTTATATTTCCTTTTTTTTTAATTTTATTGGGGAATTGGGGAAGGGGAACCTTGAGTTATTCCAGGACCCATCAGTTCCAAGTCAAGTTGTTGTCCTTCAATCTTAGTTGTGGAGGGCGCAGCTCAGCTCCAAATCGAGTTGCCACTTTCAATCCCATGTGGGAGTCCAAATGGCAGCCTGTTGTTAAGAGCACGAGTTCTAACCAACTGAGCAGCTGCTCAGCTCAAAGTGCCCTGTTCAGTCTTAGTTGCAGGGCGAGGTGCAGCCCACCATCCCATGTGAGAGTCCAACTGGCAACCTTGTTGTTAGGAGCACGTGCTCTCACCAGCTCAGCCATCCTGCCAACTGTTGGCAGCTCAGCAGCAGTTCAGCTTGGGCACAGCTCACTGGCCCATGTGGGAATTGAACCGATGACCCTGTTGCTCAGAGCTCGCACTCTTAACCAACTTTGCCTCCCGACCAGCCCTTACATTTCTTTTTAAAAATTACTTTCATGAAGGCCAGCTGAGTGGCGCGTTGGTTAAGAGCTGGCTTGGGATGCCAGCTCTGAGCAGTAGGGCCTGGTTCGGATCCCACATGAGGGCCAATGACACTGCCCTCTACAGCTAAGATGGTGAGCAGCAGCTTGACCTAGAGCTGGGCTGTCATGAGTCACTGGTAATGGCGTAGGCTGCAGTCCCTGTTGCATTTGGCTGCCATAAGTTACTGTGTTTGGCTGGCAGCCAGTGTGACCTGCCAAAAGCAACTGTGAGCGGCTGTCCAGAGGCCAGCGACTGATCTGCCTCATCTGGGAAGAGTGCAATGATAGTACCAACATGGGCCAGTGAAGCGATGTGCTCCACAACTAGACTGAAAAACAAAAGGACAGCAACTGTTCTGTTCCCCTTCCCCCAATTCCCCAGTAAAATCTTTAGAAAAAAAAAACTTTCATGAGGCACACCCAATTCTGATTTTAACCCCTTGCCTGCTTAGATCCTTGTTTGCCATAGATCCTTTACTTTATTTAGCAGGAATTTTTGTCGGATATTTGTTTGGCGATGCACATGAATATCTCTCAGTAGTAGTCCGACTGATGGTGTTCCTGTGTTTGTGTGTGTGTGTGTGTGTGTGTGTGTGTGTGTTTGTGTCTGCATGTGTTAATCTGCACACAAACTTCATAGGGTAACTCATGATCCTATAGATGAATAAAGGTCATGGACTTTAGAATGTAGTTCCTGGTGGAGCTACTTGATTTTCCTGTGCCTATATACTATCATTTAAAAAAGCAATTCAATATTGTTTTTGAAATCTGAAAGAAAAATTAATATGTATGCAGAATAACTTAAGATAATATTTTAAGGTTTATAAGATGTTTACTTCTAACTGCTGTGAGGTTATATCTCATTGTGGTTCTTACTTGCATTTCTCTGATGATTAGTAATGTTGAGTCATTTTTCATATATTTATTGGCCATTTGTCTGTCCTCTTTGGAGATATGTTTATTCAGGTCCTCTGCCCATATTTAATTGGATTGTTTGTTATTTTCTTATTGACTTGTATGAGTTCCTTATACATTTTGGATTTTAGCCCCTTATCGGTAGCATTGTTTGCAAAAATCTCCTCCCATTCAGTTGGTTGCCTCTTATTTTGTCAATGGATTTTGTTGCTGTGCAGAAGCATTTTAGTTTGATATAGTCCCGATAATTTATTTTAGCTTTTATTTCCCTTGTATTTGAAGTCAAATTCATAAAACCTTCTTTGAATTCAAGGTCCATAAGTTTAGTACCTATGTTTTCTTCTATGCAGTTTATTGTTTCACGTCTTATGTTAAGGTCTTTAATCCATTTTGAGTTAATTTTGGTACACAGTGACAGATAGCTGTCTAGTTTCATTCTTTTGCTTTTGGCTTTCCAATTCTTCTGGCACCATTTATTGAAGAGGCTAACTTTTCTCCATTGTATGTTTTTGGCTTCTTCATCAAAAATTATCTGTCCATATTATGTGGGTTTATTTCTGGGTTCTCAACTCTATTCCATTGGTCTGTGTGTCTGTTTTTCTGCCAATACCATACTGTTTTAATTATTGTTGCCCTGTAGTACAAGCTGAAGATATCACCTTACACAAGTTAGAATGGCTATCATCCACAAGGCAAATAATAACAAGTGTTGGAGAGGCTATGGACAAAAAGGAACACTCATACACTGTTGAGGGACCTGAAGATTGGTGCAGCTGCTGTGGAAGGCAGTGTGCAGATTTTTTTAAAAATTAAGAATAAAATTACTATATGACCCAGCATTCCCTCTTTTGGGTATCTACCCCAAAAATCTGAAAATGTTTATCCACAAAGATATATGTGCTCCAATGTTCATTGCACCTTTATTTATGGTGGCCAAGACATGGAAACAACCAAAGTGTCTTTCAGTAGATGATTGGATAGAGATGATGTGGTATATACACACAATGGAATACTATTCTGCCATAAAAAAGATAAAATAGTGCCACTTACAACAACATGGATGGATCTTGAGATTATTATGCTAAGCGAAATAAGTCAGACAGAAAAAGTTGAGAACCATATGATTTCACTGATATGTGGTATATAAAACTAAAAGCAACAAAAGAACAAGACAAGCAAATGAAAACTAAAAACTCGTCAACACAAACAATAGTTTAGTGGTTACCAGAAAGTAAAGTGGGAGGGCGGTGGTAGATGAGAATAAAAGGGATCAAATGTAGGGTGATGAAAGAAAACTGACTCTGGGTGGTAAACACACAATGTGATATATGGATGATGTATTACAGATTTGTAGACCTGAAACCTATGTAACTTTACTAACAAATTGTCACCCCAATAAACTTGAGAAAAAAAGTTTACTTACATGTACTTAAAAACACACTGAAAAATTTTTTCTCTTTCAAATAATACTTGTCTCTAGACAGGCACACAATATAATTTGCCTTTCTCTTTAAATACTTACAGCATCAGAAAGTCATTGTTAATAGTGGGGTTCAGCACAGGTTGCCCCAGAATTGCCACCTTTGTCATGTAGATTATTTTGAGTTGAAAACAATCAAAGCCCAACAGACTCAAGAAGATCTTCTTACTTCCACATTAATTGCCCAAAAATAATTGACATAGAGGACCTAAATCAGGAGAGAGCTATTATCAAAGATAACATTTCATATCAGAAAAACTTATGGCATGGCATGGCATGTATTTGTTTACCAAACATCTACTTTTGTAATCTTCTTGTGATTTGTTTTATTTTTCTTTGAGACCCCCAAAACCCCATTCCCCTTTTGCTTGGCTCAGAATGGTATGTAAGCTTCAATTACCTGACTGCAGGGGAGAATCTCATATCTTTGTGGGACTCCCATACATAGAAATTAAATTTAATTTTTTTCCTGTTAAATTGTCTTATGTCAATTTAATTATTAGTTCAGCTAAAGAACCTAGAAAGGAAGAAAAATAATTTTTTTGTCCCCATCACTAGGAAACAAAGAGTAACAAGGAGGAACAAGAAACAATTTTTAAGAAGCTTTACTGAGAGTAAGTGTTCTGTCATTGTATCTCGATCATCATTTTTATCTAATCTTAGCTAAACAAGAATAATATTGTTCAATAATTGCCAATACCAGGACATATCAGTTTGACTTAAGACTTAAGAAAATGTTAAGCTAAATAAAGGCAAAGTATCATTTAAAACAGCAATACATTGTAGTAGTAAAGAAAACTATTATACACTAAAATGACTGTAAAGCATATTTTTTCTTCCAGAATTTGCAGGATAAGTAGCAATTTATAGTGTTTGCTTGTCATCAAAGTAGTGCTAAATAAATCTAAGTAATGAGGCTATATTTGAATTCAGAGTGAGCAAGAATTCTTCAATAAACTGATGTTTTTTAAAAAATGAATCCTGTGCATTTACATTGAAAAACAATTATTAGAATTTAATTTTTCAGCATGGAGGATTAATCACCTACTTGGAATTATAATATTAGGTAATGAAATTGCTGAGAAAAACATTTCTTCTATAAATTGCATTTCCTGATTTTATTATGATTTCAGTCAAGAGCCATTGTTCTAACTTTGCCAAGATTATTTATCATCATTCATAACTTTAGTGTTGTAATTATTATTTATTTATTGTCTGTTGAATGAACAGCCAATTCTACAAACTCTGCAGTTCAAACTCATATAGGTATATTTACTATTTTATCCTACATAATCCAGTTAAAATGAATAATGTAGAGTGAAATGAAGTGAAAATTTTAACTTTAACTATGTTTAGAATGCATAGTTCACAGTTGAAAATATATTTTCCACTGAATATCCATTTTTTCACTACTAGAGGTTAATCCAATCTGTCTATAAAGCTTCTATTTGTCACCTAATTAAAATATGAAAGAATCATTTATTATGAGTACCTTAGGGCAAGCAAAAATGAAATTGTGGAATACTCACAGGTGGTAACATCTCATTTTTTATCACATTAATTTTTGTAAAAAATATTTAATAACTGAATTGCTTAAATAAGACTATAAGGTTATTTTTAATCTGACATTTGTTGATAAATTAAAAATTTGTGTCATCAAGAGACATATTGTAATATTGCCAAATAAAATAAACAGTACTTGTAAAACTTTATTTTTATTCAAGTCATGTATACCTCATGCCTGTTAGATAATGATTCATTACTTCTTTGTATTTTGGTATTGCTCTTTGAAATTTTCTTGCTACCTAATATAACAAAGATGAAACTGATTTTCCAGTAAATAATATGTTAAATTTAAGAGAAAAATATCTTTAAGACAATCTCATACAGCGTTTTATAATTGCTGTGCTATCAGGTTTCTATGTAAACTTAATATTAATATTAAATTTGCACAACAAACAGTATTCCTTTGACAACAACAAAATAGTTATTAGTAGTAATTACACTTTAGTATGTTTATGACTATTACCAGTTACATAAAAGCGTCAAGTTTTCTGAGTATTTAAAACAAAACACAAACCTCTTTGTAGACTTTAAACTTCGTGATATATTTGTTTGAAATTTAAATATTTGTGGTATATTGTAGAAATGAAGTCACACAATTGATTGTTAATAGATATTAAAAAAAACTCTCAATAGTATCCTTTAGCTCCAAAACAGTGGCAATTTTGTCAAAATGCATACTCTGATTGCCAAAAGAATCCTACAGAGTATCTATTTGCAAGCAAATTTATTTTATTTTTGGTGAGAGACAATAAAGAAAAATTAAAGGCTGTGGCACAAGGTGAAGTGAAAGTAAAAAAGGCAAAGCAATAGTTGTTTAAATCTAAGGAACATCCTATTGTTGAAGGTTCATTCTCATGCATGAATTCTCACTCAACATTCATGTAATTATGTGTCAGATACAGTCTCAGCCTTCCGACCTTCCAGATATTTATGATCTTACAGAAGAACCCACCTGTAGATACACAATTGCATCATGGCTTTTCAAGTGCTGTAATAGAAGTATGTAAAAGGTATGGTGGTGGCACAAAGCATGGAATAATCACTTTTCTTTGAGATTTATGGTGAGAAAGAATGATCGATTCTTCTGAGGTTCAGGGTAACACAGATATTAGAAAAGACTTTGGGGCCTGCTGAGTGGCGCATTGGTTAAGAGTTGGCTTGGGACGCCAGCTCAGATCCCACATTAGGGCCAGTGATGCTGCACCTTCTACAGCTAAAATTGTGAATAACGGCTCTACCTGGAGCTGGGCTGCTGTGAGTCGTCGGCGACTGTGTAGACTGCAGTAGAGCTGCAGTGGGCTCCCGTAAGCTACCATGAGCAGCTGGCAGCCAGCATGAGCTGCCAAAAGACACTGTGAGTGGCTATCTAATGACTGGCGACTTATCTGCCTCACCCTGGAAGAGCCCAATGATAATACCAAAATGGGTCATTGAAGTGACATCCTCCACAACTAAACTGAAGAACAAAAGGACAGCAACTTATCTGTTCCCCTTCCCCGATTCCCCAGTGCTGTTCCCCTCCCACAATTCCCCAATAAAATCTTTAAAAAAAAAAAGGAAAAGAAAAGACTTTGATGAAGATGAGTTATTGAAATGGTTCTTGAAGAATGAGTGAGAATATATTAGACAATAGGGAAAGGGCATTCTAGTCCCAAAGAACAAAGTATGCAAAAGCATAAACATGAGGGAAAAAATAGCATAAAGCATTCAGATAAAGCTGTAATGAGGAGATAATAGGGATGGAAATGGGGAAATTTATGCAGTGCTCACTATGGAGGGCTCATATGCCATGAAAATGAGTTTAATACTGTAGTGATGGAGAGCTAATAAGGGCTAATATAACATCATGCCATATTCCTCAAAAAATGTTAAAATTCTAAGTTGGGAAATACTTTGTGTATAGGATCATGAAATTTTAGTGGAAACCAAGTAGCAAACTCTTATACGTGTTTTAACACATATTAAAATTCAACATTTATCTTCAAGGATTGATCTGAAATTGTTAAATAGAGTAAGTTTTTATCTTTTGGCTAGCATGAAAGGAGTAACATCAGAACTCCCATTTCTATGGTGTTTGGGTTTTCTAAATGAATAAACAATGATATCTGACCACTGTAGCAATGAAGGGTAGTCAATTTCACATGCAATTCTCAGAGTTTTTCACCCTTAGTGATTATTGTACAATATCCTACATTATATCAACTTTTTACAGTCACAAAATTAGTTAAATATTGAATGGGAGACAGGATTGAAATATTCTGTCAACTTCAAAGCTTCAGAAGTTGAGAATGAAGATGGAGAATGAGGAAACAAACCATGGTGCGTTTTCTTCAGACTCAGAAAGAAAGAATTCTCTTTTTGTTTGTCAGCTTTATTGTGATATAATTGACAAAAATTGTCTATGTATTTAAGATGTATACATTGTGAATAATCATCACAGTCAAGCTAATTAGCATCCATCGCCTCACATAGTTACTTCTGTGTGTGTGTGTGTGTGTGTGTGTGTGTGTGTGTTTGGTGAGAACACTTAAGATGTATCCTCTTAGCAAATTTCAAGTGTACAACACAGTATTATTAACTATGGTTACATTGCTGTACATTATATCTTCAGAACTTTATCTTGCATAACTGAAACTATAATTCTCATAGGATTCAAGTGTAGAGTGTTGTTAATCTGTATGTTCTAATATTCTGTTATTAGGATATTTTCATGTGTTCTTTTAAAGTCATTCCCAAATTAACAACCTAGATATTGAAGCAATGTTACACAATACAGGTTTTAGAAAAAGAGTCTCACATGAAGTCTACTGTTTTCATCTGTGATGGAAATGAAGGGTGATTTGTGACAGTGAATTCTGGGCCTAACTTTCTTGCATGTCAATAATGTAAGGCAGGGCCGGCCGAGTGGCGCGATGGTTAAGAACTTGCTTGGGATGCCAGAGGGCCCCGGTTCGGATCCCACATATGAGGGCCAATGACACTGCCCTCCACAGCTAAGATGCTGAAAAGGACAGCAACTTGTCTGTTCCCCTTTCCCCAATTCCCCAGCACTGTTCCCATCCCCCCAATTCCCCAATAAAAATCTTTAAAAAAAAATAATGTAAGGCAGAATATAGTCTCCCTTTCCAAATAAACAGTCAATTCACATTTACTAGCTACCTATCATATGGTCAGTTCTGTATACTAGGCTCATTGAAAAACTCAAACAAAGAGAAAACACAGTTTATGCCTTCATAAACTGGAGGAGCTTATGTACCAGCTGAGAAGAAAATATGTATATTCAGGACAAAGCTGGACAATAAAACAAGATACACATGTGAGGTAATGTAGTACAGATGATCCTAGGGAAATGTCTATAGCTTGATATTTTTATCTGTGAGCCATCACTCTTCTTCCATTGCTCATATTTTCATGTGGAAATTGATAATAACCTACTGCCTTCCTTAAGGTGACATTCTAAAGATAAATGAACTAACCTTTATAAAGGGGTTTGAATGCAGAGAGTAGAAGTTATTAGAAAAATGCAATGGAAAAGAACTTCTAAATCTTTATCCAATCATCCTATACAATGGAATACAATTCTTCCATAAGAGAAGATGAAATTGTACCATTTCATTGATACTGTCATGGATGGATATTGAGATGATTATGCTAAGCAAAATAAGTCAGACAGAAAAGGTAGAGAACCATATGACTTCAGTGATATGTGGGATATAAAACTGAAAGCAACAAAGGAACAGGACAAACAAGGAAACAAAAACTCATAGACACAGTCAACAATTTAGTTACCAGAGTGTAAGGGAGGAGGGGGGTGGTAGAAGAGGGTAAAGGGGGTCAAATATATGGTGATTGAAGGAGAATTGACTCTGGGTGGTGAACACACAAGGTGATATATTGATGCTGTATTATAGAATTATACACTTGAAACTATGTAATTTTACTAACCATCGTCACTCCAGTAAATTTAATTTAAAAAAATGAACTTGTAAATCAGGGCTTGTTGGGTTATAAGGAAAAACTAATAAATCATTTCTTTACTTACTTTCATCTTGTGTGTATTTAACAATTAAGCCTTTTAAAATACCTGGTATTAGGGCCGATCCAGTGACTCAGTTGGTTAAGAGCTCACTCAAGAGTTTGAGCTCTGAGCAACAGCGGTTCGATGCCAGCCTAAACTGAGCTGCCGCTGAGCTGCCAACTGGTGGCAGGATGGCTCAGCTAAAAACAAAACAAAACAAAACAAAACAAAACAAAACAAAACCTGGTATTTGAACCAGCAAAAATAACAGCAAATTGCTCAGGAACATCCTAATGAACTAGTTTTTTAAACAAACACAGTGCTTATTTTTAGCTTGTCTTTATTTAGCAATGCCTTTAGCTATTTATTAAAAATAGCTATAGCAATGGTCTGTAATCATAGAGGAAAGCAATGAATGTATCTATTTGTCAGTAATTATAAGTGAGAAGAAACAGAATATATGACCCCAAAACGTGCCACTTTGGCATGTGGATTATTTTGAGCTGAAAGCAATTAAGGCGTAACAGACTCATGAAGAACATTTCTGTTTTTGTTTGTTTCTTTCTTTCTTTAAACTCTGTAAGACATTACATAGAGGGCCTGTACCAGGAAAAGAGCTATTACCAGAAATAACTTTTAAAATCAGACTTATCTTCTCTTCACATCTTCCTGTGAATTGTCTACCTCCCCCTACATCCCCCCAGACTCCTACCCCCTTCTTCTTGGCTCAGGATGGCATATAAACTTCAATTGCCTGTCTGTGAGTCTCATATCTTTGGGGTTCCTATATGTACAACATTAATTTATTTTTCTCCTGTTAACCTGTCTCATGTCAATTTAATTATTAGACTGGCTGAAGAATCTAGAAAGGAAGAGGGAATTTTTTTTCTCTCTTACACAAGAAATTGTCATATGCCAGAAGTGATGTGTGACATGGAGTGTTGTCATGATGGAGGATGATTTATGGCACATTTTAAAACACACCTTCTCTCAACCGTAGCTCACACCCCACTGACTGCACCAAACAAGTTGAAACTTTCCACACACTGCTACTAAGGTTTGATGCACCACTTCCTGCTTCCCATACTGAACATCCCTGTCTTTCTTTTGGGTGGCATGCATGGCAGCAACATTCACCGTATTTTCTGATCACTACAGAAAGGCTCCATCCATGTCACACATCACTCTAGTACTGCAATTTCTGTCAAATAAAAACATTATGATGTGTCCTCATGCACCTTATTCACCAGATCTGGCACCATGATACTTCTATCTCTTCCCCCAAAGTCAACATGATTCAGGAGGACATGGAGACAGCCACAACAGCACAACTAAAGACACTCATGAATGAGGACTTTTAGAACTGCTTCAGAAAGTGTCAAGAACGATGGGATACTTCTGTTTGAAGTGAGGGGGAGTGTTTTGAGGAGGATTTATGGCAATGTGTCTTTTACCGTAAACAATTTTTTTTATGTAAGCATTCACTTTAATATGTTTTATGTGCCATAGATATATCAACTTCAAAATTATAAACGATGTCATTGAGTTAGGTATTTTTAAACCCAAAGTTTTCAATTTAGGTATGCTGATACTGGGAAGCCTTTCTTTAATTCATCCTTCCTTCTGTCCTTTTCATTTTTCAATGCTGGTGAATAATGGTAATTTAATCATAGTCCTTAGTTTACAGCACATTATCAGTTACCAACCTGTACAAAGATCCTCTCCTACATGTTTGTATATTCATTAATTCACTTATTCACTAATTTTTTCAGTTATTCCATTTTATCTTAATTTTCCACTTTCCTTCCTCATTTAGAGATGACCATTATAATGTATTTAATGTGTATTTTTTGTTTGAAGGTATGCTTTGAAATGTGTGTTGATGTTTTATGTAAATGTGTTTGTAACATATATATATCATCAATTTTCAATAAATTGTTGTTAACAATGGCATAGAACTTTCCCTGTGCCAGCACTATTCTAAGCATCTTTACATGTATTAACTCATTTAATCATCGCAATAAAATTATGTTGTAGGTACTGTTATTATCCCCATAAACAGGGGAGGAAACTAAAGCACAGAGAGTTTAAGTAACTTGGCCAAGGTCATATACACAGTTAGAAAGTAGAAGAGCTGGGATAAAAACCTACACTACTGGCAATTGAATGTATGAGGTCTGACAATTACATTTGTGGACTCATCTTAGAAAAAGGGCTACATACCTCATCACTGACTAACACTATGGTCACCTTCAAAATACTCCCCTTGGGAAGCTATGCACTGATGCCAGAACCTAGTCCACCTTTCAAAACAATTTTGGGATTATTTTACTGGAATAACAATCAGACCTGTTGTTGTATTACTCTTGATGTCCTGAATGTCATCAAAATGGTTTCCTTTCAATATTTTCTTTATCTTTGGGTGAGGAAAGAAGTCATTAAGGGACAGATCAGGTGAGTAGGGAGGGTGTTCCAATACAGTTTGATTACTGACTAAAAACTCTCTCACAGACAGTGCTGTGTGAGCTTGTGCATTATCATCATGCAAGAGCCATGAATTGTTGGTAAAATCTGCAGGTCATCTAAGTGTTTCATGCAGCTTTTTCAGCATTTCCAAATAGTAAACTTGGTTAACTATCCAGTTGATACAGATTCATAAGGAATAATCCCTCTGATATCAAAAAAGGTTAGCAATATCATTGCAACAAGTTTGCAAACTCAATTGTCAGACCTCCTATACTCTTAACAACTGTGTCAAACTGCCTCTTATTAGGTAATCTTATCCTATTTCTTTTTTTATGCTGATTCTAGAATTCATGATTGTTTCTATGTATACACCTAATCCACTGCATTGGTGTAATGGCCACTTTTATAGATTTAGGCAACTTCTATTTATTTATTTATTTATTTTTAGTTTCTTTTTAATTTTTTTTATTATTCCCATCTCCCCACCCCCTTTCTCTTTGCCAAACATCAACTTGTTATTTATGTCTATGAGTCTGTTTCTGTTTTGTTTATAACTTTTGTGTGTTAAATCTCATCAATGGTTTCAAGTTTATGTTTTATTATTAGTTTTAGGTTTACAAAACAACATAGTGATTAGACATTTATATACCTCACAAAGCAATAAACCAAACAAGTCTATTACCTATCTGACACTGTATATAGTTACTAAAATATTATTGACTATATTCCTTACACTGTACTGTAGATCTCTGTGACTATTTTTAAAATTACAGTTGAGTTAATATTATTTTATATTAGTTTCAGGTGTACAGTGTAGTGGTTAGACATTTATGTAATTTATGAAGTGATCCCCTGATAAATCTAGTACTCGCCTGATGCAATATTGTTGACTATATTTCCCATACTGTACTTTACATCCCCATGACTATTTTGTAACTACTGATTTATACTTCTTAATCCCTTCACCTTTCTCACCCAGTCCACCTTCCATCTAGTAACCATCAGTTTGTTCTTTGTATCTATGGATCTGTTTTATTTGTTTATTTATTTTGTTCTTTAGATTACACATGTGAGATCATATGGTATTTATCTTTCTCTGTCTGACTTATTTCACTTAGCGTAATACCATCTAGGTCCAACCATGTTGCAAATGGTATCCTGAGTACAAGAGCATTTATGGGCTAGGACAGAGATGGAGATCAGGATGGGTGTAGCAAAAGGGGCTCTGGGAAATATTCTTAAAGAGTTTGTCAGTTCTTGGTTCAGTGATGTCTCTTATTTTTATCTAAATATGCCTAATAAAGTAATTCTTAAAATATTCCAAAATAGGACATTTCTGGTAGTTTACGTACAATGGCAAAACATTTCTATTAGTTTGCTAGGGCAGCCATAACAAAGTGCCACAGACTAGGTAGCTTATAAAACAGAAATTTATTTTCTCACAACTCTGGAGGCTAAAAGTCTAACATCAAGTTCCAGCAAGGTTGGTATCTTCTGAGGGCCACAAGGGAAGGGTTTATTTCAAGCTTCTCTCCTTGTCTTTTAGACAGCCATCTTTCCCCTGTGTCTTTACATGGTCTTTTCTTTCTACATGTCTATATTCAAATTTCCTCTTCTCATAAGGACTCTAGTCATATTTGATTATGGCCCACACTAATGACTTCACCTTAACTCAACTACCTCTTTAAAAATCCTGTCTCCAAGTATGGTCACATTGTTAGGTATGGGGGGTGGGGTTAGGACTTCAGTATAAGAATTTTTAGGGTTCATAAGCCAGGCCATAACAACATCTAAGGGACATAATTAGACCATGGATTGACAATGTATTAACACTAATGTTGGTCTTACAAAAAGGTTACAAGAAGACTCTTTCAACAGATATATATTGGACATCTGTTATGTGCCAAAAACCAGGGTAAGAAACCATATAGTGACAGTTTGGCAAACAAGTAATTTTCAGATGATGAGAGTGGTTAAATAATGCAATTATTAGCTAGAAAGATTTTAGAATAACACTGAATAGCATTTTCAAAACAGAATGGATTTTCATTTGGTTGGACATGTGTATTGCAGACGTATTAAATTCCAGGTAGTATTTTCTCCATGATGCTATCTATATTCCTTGATGTCATTTTTTCTCTCTCCTTCTGGATCATTTTAATTTAAATTCCTCATACACTCTGTTCACCACAATAATCCTAATCCCCAGTCAAACATCACTCATTCTTCAATCACTTACTCTTGCACTCTTTTATCACTCGCCCTGGAGGTGGTTACTTAATTCATAAGCACCCAGATTATACTTAAGCTCTGTACCAATAGAAGAACATTGTGTCTAGCCTCTGTAAGGTAAAGATGCAAACATGCACCTTAGCCAAAAGAGCTAAGTGTGAGAGTAAAAGGCTTAATGTGTTTAATATTCAAAGGTGATGAATTTTCACAGTATTTAAATTCTAATCTCTCTCATGATTCAGTATTTCTGAGGTTAACCAGATCCATAATCAAGAAAGAAGAGGAGGGCCAGCCGAGTGGCTCACTTGGTTGGGAGCTGGCTTGGGACGTCAGAGGGCCCCGGTTCAGATCCCACATGTGAGGGCCGGTGGCACTGCCCTCTACAGCGAAGACGCTGGATGGCGGCTCGACCTGGAGCTGGGCTGCCATGGGACCCCGGTGAGGGCATGGGCTGCAGCCCCTGCTGCAGTGGGTTACCATGGGCTGCCGTGTGTGGCCGACAGCCAGTGTGAGCAGCCCTCAAGCCGCCGTGGGCGGCCATCCAGAGGCCGGCGACTGGTCTGCCTCGCCCGGGAGGAGTGCAGTGATGGTGCCACCTTGGGACAGTGAAGCAACGTCCTCCACAACTAGAGTGAAGAACAAAAAAAAAAGGAAGAAGAGGAGTGGTTTTGTTAGCTGAAGGATGATTTAGGAATACTGTGAACAAAGCAGAGTACTTCATAAACGTACATATCATAAAGAACAGTCAATCTGCTATTGGCTTAGTCTATCAGCTGAGTGGCATGTGGTTCCAAAGTTACATTAACACATGCCTTGTTTTAGAGAGAAATTCTTCCATTCCCCACAGAATGGAGTCCCCATGTGTTTTATCTGGCACAAAATTGAATTATGTTGAAATGTTCAAGGAATCTAGATATTTTAACTGAAAATATATGCTTATATATAACAATACCAATGCCAAGTTAAATCCTTGAGATTAAACCAATAACACAGGTTATTCTCAGCAGAGTTGTGTACTGTCTTTTGGCTTTGATATTTCCTGCCAAATTATAAAGAACCCATTGTGAATGTCATGCTTCTAACTTCTCTCTCAGAAAGGAATTGCTGTTTGAACTCTTGTTGCTGATACTTAGTGTAACTATATTCTATTTAAAGAAAGGGTAGGAATAAAATTTTCCAGCCAAGTAATATTTATAATATTACATGGTTTCAAATACAATCAGCACTATAATTTAGCACATTTAAGGAGTTTAAAAAAAACAGATGTTATCTTTTTTTTAAACTCCTTAAATAAAGTTATTAATGTATTTATTGTACATCTCAGAACTGGTTTGTTTTAAACCCAACCAGTTGCATACTGTCTTTCATGCCACAAAAATTGCTGACTCTGTGATAGAAATTATTTTTTATGTATAGCTAGATTTCAAAGAACTTTATATATTAAAAATATTTGAGTTATGTGGAAAAATATTTTCAAACTCTAATAATAAAAAAAAATTATATTGGACCAGAGAAGGGGAGTGTTGTAATTAAAAGAGCATTTGAGTTAAAATTAAGTTCTTAGTCAAACTTGTTATACTTTTGATTGCAATCCTTATCAGCAATACTTTATGGGTTTGAGGTAACAATGATTTACACTAGAGAGATTAGACACATTATCAAAATTATTTTAAATATCTACATTTAGTGAAAAAAAATTAAACTACATGAAAAATATACAAGCAAGGAAAAAGTTTGTAAATACTCTTTTTAGACTTTAACACACCTTTTAATATGTGTGCTCACTAGCATGTTCACTTCAGAGTTGGTAGTTACAACTAAAATGGATTAACTGTTATGATTGTTTAAATTGATTTTCTGTTTATCAGCTCTCATTCAGCAAATGGGAAGTTTGCTGACACAGCAGTATACCATAGATTAATTTCCCAGATTCCATCAGTCCTTTATTTCAGTGCAGGTCTATTACTGGCATTTCAATATGAAGACTTTAATGCAGCATTGTTAAACTCCTATAAATTAAATTACAGACTGTTGTTTGGGGGGCTTTGAAAGAAACAACAAGAGTGAAATGCAAATAGCCTCACTTAATTTTTGAAGACATTTTTACACTTTTACCTACCCATGCATACAATTTATTAGGAGGTGGAGTACTAAGGCACACTTATAGAACTTTCATACTTCTGAGGACTTTTTTTTACAAAGGCTGACTTCCATATATAGTTTGTTATTCTACATTTTTAATTCAAAGCAATCAATCCCTTGTCATTCTTTTATTAAAGTTTATTGGGGTGAAAATTGTTAGTAAAGTTACATAGGTTGCAGGTGTACAAATCTGTAATACATCATCTATATATCACACCTTGTCATTTCTTTTAAAATCCTGTTCTTAAAGTTTACCCTTGTTTTCTACCCTATGAATTATCTTCACCACTATTCCACCATAGTCATCTTCTCAACATAACAGTTTGATTGTGTTTAACACAGATCTTTTGTTTTTCAATTCAAATTTGAATTCTTGCTACTGCTGTCCTCTCTATATTATAACTGATAGTAATTGAAAATTGACTGCAATAACATGATAGATTGGAGTAAGTGTAACAAAATTTTAAATAGCTTTACTTTCATCCAGAGTGAAAAGGGTGCTGTCTTCTACAGCTAACTGTTCTTAATGTGTTCTTTTCCAATTCCCACAAACCTACTACTATAAAAATTTTACTGAATTGTTATGACTTCTTACTTTCTACTTCTTCCTTTCTACTAATTTTCTCTTTGGCCTATAGAAATACACAGAATTGTCCATGTTAAAAATACCTTCCTTAAGCTAGTAATTCTCTCAAGCTATTGCCTTACTTTCCTCTTTTCTCTCATCACCATACTTTTTGAAAGACTTCAGTTCTGGATAACTCTACACTTCCATTCACTTTCCAGTCCACCACAATATACTTCTTTTTTGTCCCAACTCTTTGTTGAAACTGTTAATTTAATCATTAACCCCCTTTATGGTTTTAAATCAATGTTTGCTAAATTCAGTTGTGCCTTAAGTAACTCCCCTACTTGATCTATGTTCATTGGCTAATACAATAACCAATTCTTTCTATATTTGTTTCCAGGTTACTACTTTCAATTTCGCTCTCCTACTATTCCATGTTCTCACTCTTCTTTGGTGATTTCTTTTCCTTCAACTTTTAAGCATTAATGTTTGCCAAAAGTTTTATTTTTGGTCATCTCTTCTTGATCTGTATGTTTTTTTCCAAATAAAGTGTGCAACCAATATAATTTGTGCACAGATAACTTCAAATTTTATATCTTCAAACCTGATCTGTATTTCATACATAATACTTATATGAACTTACTAGAAGTATCCGCCACGTATTTCAAATGTAACATATCCCAAATCAAACACATATTCACCCTATAGTAAAAACCCATTTTGAATACTTATGTATTTCACATCTTATTTAATGTCATCTATGTCTTCCCCTCTCCATCTCCTAGAGTAATCACAGACTCTGCACTCCCCTTTAAAACCCACATCTAAGATTTCACATAGCTCAACCAATTATAACTCTTAAATATTTTTGAATATTTTTTATCTTCTCAGTTACTACCTTTACTATTGAAGTTGTTCAGAACATGCAACCCCAAAATATGCTGCTTTGGCATATTGATTATTTTGAGATGGAGGCATTTGAGAAAGAGTATGTTCAGGAAGTGCTTTTCAATTTCATCCTTTTTACCTAAAAGTAGGTTATAAAATATCTTAAGGGAAAAGTGCCCCCTCTCTGTACCAAGAAGAGATGAACATTCTTATAACTTCAGACTAGGAGTTGATGCGAAAATGGATCTGTGCTAACAAACCTACTAAAATAACATATTTATTTTTTCCACAAGATATTTCTTAGTCAATGTCCCAAAATTTACTGTCCCTAGCTCAATCTCCTTTATATTGTCTCTTCACAATTTTATTGTCATTTTATTTTTAAAAGTTTATAAGCTCTCAGTCCTAACTTCTTCTTTGGGTCTTCATTTTCTTAGGAAGACTTGTGTGATACTCTTGAAAAATAAAGTTTGATGTTGGTGAATATATTTATGTAATAGGATGGCGGCATGCCTGGAGAGGGCATGGTATCTTCCCTCTCCACTACACCTCCATACTTTGTCCTATGCATCTCTCCCATTTGGCTGTTTCTGAGTAGTTATATTCTTTATAATAAAACTATAACCATCAAGGTATCACATTTTTTTTGTTCAATGCTTCATTTAAACACATTATCAAGCCTGAAGTAGAGTTGTGGGAGCCCCTCCAATTTGTAGCTATTTGGTAAAAAGTGCAGGTGCCACTGGAACTTTTGATTAGCATCTGAAGTGAAAGCAGTTTTGTGAGACTGAGCCCTTAACTTGTGGGTCTGTGCTAACTTTGTGTAGTTAGTGTCAGAGTTAAAAAAAATTCTAGAATACCTAGTTGCTGTTGAGGAATTGAGTATTGCTTTTGAAAAAACAGCACATTTAAAGTCAAGAGAAAAAAAGCATTTGGTGTCAAAAACAATGGGATTTCCTAGAACAGGGGTCGGCAAACTTTTGAGATGAAAGCACTCCCAAGGGTCAGAAAACTGTGGCTTGTAAGCCACATGTGGATCTTTGGGTTCATACATGTGGCTCTGAAGTAAAATTGAAAATGAAAATAAAACTATCCTAATTTCATTTATAAAATTTGAAAATATTATTCACACAATGGTGATTGTGTAAAAATATATGTATGGCTCTCAAATAGTTTTTAAATTGTTGTAAGAGACAGGATTGGTTCTTCCAGGAGTCAGCAAACTTTTGAGATGGAATGTACCCAAATAGTTGCATGTGGATCGCAAGCCACAGTTTGCTGACCCCTGTACTACAATGACCCTGAGTCACAAAAACATGTGGTTTGGGAAGAGGATAGGTTAAAGGGTGGGGGATGAGTAACATTTGATTCCTGGGTCTCTATATGGTCACACATGGTATGGGAGAATAGTTTGCACTGCAGTCAGTTACTAAAGGTAAAAGTTACCAATGGAGTATATCTGGGTTCTCCAGAGAAACAAAACCAATGGGAGATTATAAATAAATAAATATATATATATATATATATATATATATATATATATATATATATANAGAGAGAGAGAGAGAGAGAGAGAGAGAGAGAGAGAGAGGGAGAGGGAGAGGGAGAGAGAGATTTATCACAGGAATTGGCTCACATGTTTATGGAGGTCAGAAAGTACCACAATCTACTATCTTTAAACTGGAGAACTAGGAAAGCCAGTGGTTCTTTTTAGTCTGAGTGTGAAGGCCAGAGAACCAGGGGAACCAACAGTATAACTCCCAGTTCAAGGCCCAAGACCTGAGAAACAAGAGTGCTGATAGTGTTCATACTAAAGTCCAAAGGCCAGAGAACCAGGGACTCTGATGTTTGAGAAAAGGAAAAGTTGGATGTCCAAGCTCAAGAAGGGAGATGAGAGAGAATGAGAGCTTGCCTTTTCCTTGCTGTTTTATACCAAGGGTCCCAAACTGATTGGATGATGCTGGCCCACAATGATGAGGGCACATCTCTTTATTCAGTCTACTGAATGAAATACTAATCTTCCAGAAACACTCTCAAAAATTTATCCAAAAATATTTTCCAGCTGTCTTGGCATCTCAGCCCATTCCAATTGACACATAAAATTAACAATTACACCCAGGGAATTGGTTCAGTGATTACATAAGTACAAACTGATAAGAAAAAAAGAGAAATATAGAATCCTTTAGTATTTTTATCTGTAAGAGCTAAAATGAAATGAGAAGAGAGTGCTGAGCTGGACATTGATGCTGGATCAAGCTCAGTTTTCAGTCAGCCTGAGCTTCAGCCTTTAGCCTCAAAGTCACCAACAAAGGGAAAAGTTATGCCAGGAGAACACATAGTATCTCTACAACTCTGGTCACCAAGAATGTAGTCCACAGGGTGGGAAGGGAAAAACAAAATTACCTACTGAAATCAGGGAGTATAGTGTGAAGAAATTGTCTAATTTTGTGGATCAGTATTATCAGCTCCCTGAAGAACCTTTACTAAAATGGATTATAAGAGTGACTAATTTAGAGGCTTTGCATGTTGTAGAGTGGCAGAGGATGTTTTGGTTGAAGCAGAACTCACAGCTCACAATGGAACAATCACATATGGCTATACAGGATCATTGTGTATTGATTTGATATGATTTCAAATCCATGTGTTTATGACTTAAGTAAAGTTATTTTAACCCAAGTTGCATATGACATAGACAGAAAAGTTGCTAAGATATAAATATAAAGTAATCTGTGTCAGAATGTCATCATTCCGCTTTTCATTGATAAGCACCTCAGCAACCCAGCTGTTAAGGGTCCCTGCTTTGTACTTATAGATACAAACATGTGAAGAAGAAACTATAGCAAGATGCCATTCAAACTGTAACTACTGAGAGTGTGTGAGGATCAGCTGAGAGTTTGGGATTGGTCAAAGTGACACTTCACTAACCTAAAAATTTTCCAAACACTCTTGGGACATTAACTCCTGCCTGGGCAAGGTAACTCCTTAGAGACAGTGGTGAGAAACCATGCAGTAGCCTCATGAAAGTGTTCAGCTGGCCTGCGAACACAAGCACTTCATTCACCAGCAATGTGCTTTAAGCAACAGGGAACATTTGTTTTGCACTGGCAGCTGGAAATCATCTCTTGATTAGTCACCATCTCTCTTGAGTGCCTCCTCATATAAAAAGGTACACCTATGTTAATTTGTACTTTATTCCTTCCATCCCCCTTGCCTAAATCAATAGTGTGATTAATTTGTCATTTGTTTGGTGTATATTATTTTTCATGTGATTTATTAAGAGATATTATGCTGTATGCTATTGGCTTGTGAAACTATTTTAATTCCCATAGTGATCCTGTGATAAATTGCTGGCAAATACAGAATCAGTCTCTGAGTGTAACTTTGCCACCTCCCCTCAAAAACAACAAAAACAAAACAAACAAACAAACAAAAACCAGTGCTCTATACATACAGCAAGTGTTATGGGCTGAATAAGGCTTGGGACCTGAGGGGCTACAACTCAGAGCCAAGGGGTTGGGACCACTACCCTAGTGGACCTAGAAGACAGATCATTGAGGCAAAGAAGATTATTTTTGATCCTTAATATCCAATGAAATTTGCTTGGCTAGTTTTTGGACTTAAGAACTATGACTCCTCTTCTCAGTTTCTCCCTTTTGAAATGTGAATTGTGAATCTATCCTATGCCTGCCCCATCACTGTATTTTGGAAGCAGATAACATGTCCAGTTAAATGTAATCACAGATGAAAAGAAATTTTGCCTCTGATGAATCATACTTCCAGTCTCACCCACTCTTGATTTATGTGAGATTTGGGATTTAAAGTTGATGCTGGAATGATTTAAGACATTTGGGCTTTTGCAACAAAGTCCTGGAATGGATAGCTTCACAGGTGAATTCTACCAAACATTCTAATAAGAATTAACACCTATTTCTGGTCAGGGTGGCAGAGTAGGTAAATGCTGTGCTTCCCTCCTTTCATGACCAGACCAAAATTACAACAAAACTATGGAACAATCATCATTGAGAATCACCTGAAATTTGGCTGAACAGAAGTCCTACAACTAAAGACATACAGACAAAAGCACCTCAAGGATAAAAGGACAGGCAGAGACACAGAATGAGGTGTCCCAAAACTGCATCTGACCCTTAAAAATGGGAAGAAATATCTTGGCTGAGGCGGTCACCCCAGAGGAAGTAGGGGACACAGCCGCATACCAGGATTCTCAGCCCAGGGTTCCAGTGCTTGGGAGAGAAGTTCCCACAATTTCTGGCTGTGAAAAACAGTGGAGATTGTGGCTGGGGAAGACAGACAGTGACTAGAGTAACAGGCAATCTTCTTAATGGGCCCACACAAGAACTTACTAGCTGACAGTCTCACTCTCTCTGAGCTCCAGCTCAGGGGCAGCAGCTCAGGGACATACGAGGAGGATGTGAATTGTCTGACTTCAGGGCAAGGGCTGCGGAAGCAGCTTTCTCCCAGAAAGTAATGCTGGCAGAATCCATTGTTTCTTTGTTGAGCCCTTTCCCCTGCTGGAGTTAATACACAGGTGGCCATTATATCTGAGTCTCCATTAACCTAGCTAACACTATTCACCTGCCCCACCCTGGCGATTCTCTAAGACCCTGCCCCAGACAAATTTCAGGTACACCCAAGCCAATTCTACAGGCTTTTTTATATAAACAGTCTGTCTTGGCTCAAGGTGCAAACTTTCCTAAAATCTCTCAAAGGTTCACAAAACGCAAATAAGCAGCATCTGGCTTCAGTGTTTTCTGTACCTCTTTCTGAGAAACCCCAAGCCCAGCACTTGCATCAGCTGGTCTCAGGTTATAATTTGGCCTCTTGATGCATCTTCAACCCCAGCATAGGTGGCAGGAATCTGAGGACTGCTTTGTAGCTCATGCCAGGTGTCTCTGGACAGGGCACAGGATGCAGTTGAACTTGGCCTGTGGCAGAGCCCCTCCCAGGAATCCCCAAGCCTGGCACACCCTGCGGCCAGCTTATGACCAATCCAGAGCATCACATGGATGCCACTGAGGACAACAAACCCAAAGGGCAGATAGGGCAGTCATGAGACCCCTGCTAAAGTGACTCCTGCTCCAAAGGATCAGTCTCGGTACAACAGCTCCTCCACTGTAGTGACAGCCATTCCTCACAACCAATCAGGCTGAGGGTAAATCCCTCCTATTTACATGCAAAGAGCAACCAGGGCTCAACTACAACAGCAGAGCACATACAAACAACAAAAGTGACAGCCCTGGAACACCTAGATTTTATGAAAGTGCTACATTAGTATCAGTTACAGTTATCTGAAAGAAATCCAAAGAGGAATTTTGCTATTATGAAAAAAAAGCTTTTACTGTATAAATGTAGGTCTTTCATAAAAACAAAGTGACATAGTACAAACTTTTGGACAGCCCGGTATATTCTTCGCTTTATGCTATTTTGACATGAATGTTTTCATGGGAATACTCTAATTTGGGATAGCGGGTTCTCCAATAACATTGTTTTCTTCAACATCCTTTCATTATAATGTTGATGAGATGTCATAAAAACTTAACTCTTGTTTATGTCAATTAGCCTGTGGTAAAATTGGTTTCATTATACATCATTTCACTTAAAGTTGCAGAACTTATTGACAACATTAAATGAGGACTTATTGTATTTAGACTCACAAACAAATGGCAAAGATGGTACAGTTTCCATATATAGTATACCCTTATTATTAACATTTTTTACATTAGTCTAATGTATATTTTTTACAATTGATAAGCCTAGACTGATACTTTTTTGTTAACTGAATTACACTTTATTCAGGTTTCTTTAGTTTTTAGCTAATTGTCTTTTTGTGTTTGAGGTTCCATTCTGGGTGTTATACATTTAATTACCATGTTTTCTTAGAATCCTCTTGGCTATGATAGTTTCTCAGACTTTGCTTATTTTCGAATACCTTGATAATTCTGAAGAGTACTGGCAGATATTTTGTAGAATATCTGTTAGTTGGGACATGTCTGATTTCCATTCTCATGGTTAGTATGGTGGGATGAATAATGGCCCCAAAGATATCCATGTCCTAGTCCTGGAAACCTGTGAAGTTAACCTTATATTGCAAAAAGAAGTTTGCAAATTTGATTAAGTTAAGAATTTTGAGATAGGGAGATTATGTTCCTTGTTGGTGTGGGCCCTAAATATAACCACAAGTACACTTATAAGAGGGAGGTAGAGGAACAGTTGACTACAGAAGAAGAGAAGGCAATGTAACAACAGAAACAGAGGCCAAGGAATGTTGGCAGTCACAAGTAGCTTGGAAAGGTAAGGAACAAATTCCCCCCTGTAGCTTCCAGAAGGAACCAACCCTGTTGAAAACCTTGACTTTAGTCCCATAAGACTCATTTCAAATTTCTGGCTTTCAGAAGTGAAAGAGAATACACTTCTCTTGTTTCACAGCACTAAGTTTATGGTAATATTTTACTGTAACAAAAGGAAACTAATACACATATAGTTAGATGATGGTTTTGTGTTCTGTGAGGAAGACTAGTGAAATAAAGAGCTGGAACAGTTCTTATTGGCATTTTATGCCTCACAGGCTACAAGAGGATCATGTCTAGATTCAGCCTATTCCTCTGCATTGCTGCAGTAGCCATATATCCACTCATGCCATGGACCCAGGTGACCAACATAATAAGTAGATCAAGGTTTCTTGATCTTGTCAATTTCAATTACTTTTTTAATCTAAAAGAGGATTATTCTGTTGGGCATCACATGTCCTCCATTACTGAACTTCTCAAATTCTCATAGTGATTTCCAGAAGGCCATGCCTCATATAAGTGTACCTTTCACAGGCTAGTTTTCCATTGTCCGTCTGTTTGATCATATTGATGCCAGTAAAGCAAATCCCCTGAAATGGTGACTCAAGCCCTGGGCCAAGAAGATTCTTGGCCTCACATAGGAAAAAATTCAAACATGTGCCAGTATAGAGTTTAAAGTGAAAGTAAATTTACTTAGCAGAGAGTTAATAAGGAAAGGCCACCCCTCAGATGGAGTGGCAGTCTCTAATCACCAGTGGAAGACAGACCCTTTCCATCCATCAGGGTAGGGTCTATATGTGTTTCTTTTTTCTGTGGAAATTGTCTTGGTATGAGGAATAAAAAGAAAGAAGAACAATGATAAGTTTATCTTTAACTTCCACATGGTACAAGAAGAATAAGGACAGGTTTATCTTTAACTTTTGTAAGGCACAGCCTGTGGCTAGTTTGTAATAGGTTTAATTATAGGAATGGCAATTAAGTGGAATCTCTTCTTAATAGGCTTTCAATGGTCTGTTCTGCGTGAGTGATTAATGTCTGTCTGAGTTCTGTGTCTGGTAGCACATAGGTATCAGGCTTGGAATCCAAACTCCTAGTTCCTTCTTTTGTAAAAATAGTCCTCATACTCCTTTCCTATATTAATATAGCTGGGCCATTGGCCATTGCCCATGAGTCAGTACAATCCAAAGCATCATAGCAAGCAGCATGCAACTCAGCACATTGAGCTGATTTGATTACATCTTATTTGATAACAGTGGTGGCCTTCCAAATAAATTGTTGTTAATTCACCTTAGAACTGCCATCCATAGACCAAACAGCTTTTTGTTGGTCAGTTATGAACTTCATATAGGGCCCTGTCTAAATGCCAATAGAATCTAATAGACACTCACATGATTCCAAAGTCAATCCCAGGGGAAAAGTCCACCCACTTAGTACGCTGAGTAAATCCCTGCATTCCATCAGTATCATATTCCTGTACAAATCATTTCCATTTTATTATGGAACTTCTCTAGGTATTGTCCTCTCCGTTGGAGGATTTCTCTGCTATCATGCATAGCATTAGTGGTATTTCCAGTTTCAACATTATTTATGTCTTTGATCATAAGGGCAATTTCAGTGACTGTCAGATAACAAACTAGTAATTGCCCCTCAAATGGAAATTTTCTAGTCCAAATTCTAGTAATCATTGCTGGGAAGCACTTTTGCCATAAGCCCTGGTCTAGGGTCCATGGATGGCTGTTGTACAGATAACTTGTCCGATCAGCACTCTAGGTTCTATTCTATACTGTGTGGGCTCACACAACCTTATTCATTCCTATTTAGCATATACGAGTAATATTGCTTGAAGGGCAGATTTGTATGTCTTATGTTTTGAAATGTGAGTTAGGGAAAATGCTCTCCAGTCATATACAATATCTTTCCCCATATCGCATATTATATTTAGGTGTAAGAGACACAACCACTTCACATAAAGCCTATTCATACATACTAGTTTTTGTCCAAACTTTCACTTTAACCCTATGCACCCTTATATTTCTAACTGTAGCCTCCATGTGTACTTCATTAACAGGTTTTGGTATTATACTTCAAGGTAGAGTAAGTGTTCCCCAGTCAGACATAATATGCATTCCCATAAAACATTCAGGTAAAGCAAATATGATCCATTCACATAAAGCCCATTTAAATATTCCACTTTTCATCCAAACTTCCACCTTAATCTTATAAACATTTACATGTCTCAATCTAATTACAGCCTGTTTTAGGACTTATCCAACAGATTTTGCTACCACAGTGCGTGAGGCTCCATGTCACAGAGTCCCAGAAACATCTCTTCTCCACCCACTGACCATTTTACATTTTCATGTGCATAAGGCTTTGGGACCCCAGAAGCGGTCAATCCAAGGGACATTTTGTTAATCTGCCTGACTAATGCCTCAGGCAATTCCAGGTTGGTTTCCCATTATAATTTTTGCCTTCCAGCTTTTTAAATTCCTCCAAACTAGAGTAAATAAAGCATATTTATTTGGGGCCTTTTAATGTTGATGGCTAGCAGGAAGTCCCATTGGTTTGCCAAACCTTATGTAGTGCTATGTTAAGCCCTTTTATTGAACCATATCAATGTCCTTTTTATTCATGCAATTTCTTAACAACCATCTAAAGATTTCCACCCTGCTGGAATGAGTCCCTTGACACTCTCCTCTGCCTGTTCTCTTTTTTTTTGTTAATGAATTTAATGCTTTTATTAGCATATGTAAGACCCATAAGGAAAAGCTGAGTCAGAAAATCTTATGAGTTCTGGGACTATTGTTCGATTTTGCCGCAGTAACTTTCATGAGATGCCTGTGCAAGAAGAGCTCTCTTAATCACAGTATTTATTATAACCTGGATAAAGTAGGTGATTATCCATCAACAAAGCTAGTTCTACATGGCTTGCATAGTCAACATATCAACTGCTTCATCTGGGGTGTTCCACTTGGCATTGATAAAGAGAGTCAGATAGCCCCCTTCTCAGAGTAAACAGATTTTACAGTGGTTTCTATCCAGTCCACCAAGCTGGCTATTACCTTAGGAATTACCTGCTCTATCAGGTTGCCACAGCTGCCATAACCAAAATACCACAGCCTGGGTGTCTTAAACAACACAAATTTATTATTTCACATATCTGGAGGCTAGAAGTCCAAGATCAAGGTACAAGTAGGGTTTCATTTCTTCTGACATCTCTTTCCTTGGCTTGCAGCTAGATGTCTTCTCGCTGTGTCCTCACATATTCTTTCCTCTTTGTGTGCACATCCCTGATGTCTCTGCATGTCCAAATTTCAGTTTCTTATAGGGAAAGGACACCAGGAAGTTTTAATAAAGCCCACCCATATGACCTGATTTAAACTTTATTACCTCTTTAAAGCTCTTATCTCCAAATAAAGTCCTTTCTGAAGTACAGGGAATTAGGATTCAACATATAAATTTGAGGGTAACACAATTTAGCACATGAAAGCATGCCCTCTGGAGCCTCCAAAATCCATGTCCTTCTCACATACAAAGTACATTCACCCTCATCCCCAAAGCCCAAATATCGTTTTCCTTCGATTACAATTGCCATCAATATTATTTATGTTAGTTTCAAGAGAAAAGTATGGTGTTTAAATGTTTATATAATTTACGAAGTGGTTCCCCCAAATTAGTCTAGTACCTACCCCCCACTATGCTTAGTTATTACAATATTACTAACTATAATATATTTATTATGCTGTACTTTACATCACCATAACTATTTTATAACTACCAATTTGTACTTCTTAATCCCTTCACCTTTTTTACCCAGCCCCCCCAACCCCTGCCACCTATTTGTTCTCTGTATCTATGAATTGCTTCTATTTTGTTTGTTCATTTATTTTCTTCTTTAGATTCTACATATAAGTGAGATAGTATGGTCTTTGTCTTTCTCTGACTTATTTCACTTGGCGTAATACCCTCTAGATCCAGCTATGTTGCCACAAATGTTAAGATTTCATTTTTTTTCTGGCCAAGGAATAGTCCATTGCACCACTTCTTTATCAAATTGTCTATTGATGGGAACTTAATTTGCTTTCATATCTTGGCTATTGTAAATAATGTTGCATTGAACATAGGAGTGCATATAACTTTCCAAATTAATATTTTTTATTTCTTCAGAGAAATACCCAGAAGGGGATTTACTGAGTCAGACCTACTCAGAAGTAGTTCTAGTTTAATTTTTTTGAGGAACCTCCAAACTATTATCCATCGTGGCTATACCAGTTTGCAATGTCTCCAACAATGCAAGGTACCTTTCTCCACATCCACACCAATACTTATTGATTGACTGATGATGGCTATTATGACAGGTGAGAGGTGATATCTCACTGTGGTTTTAATTTGATTTTTTCTTATGATTAGTGACATTGAGCATCTTTTCATGTGTCTATTGGCCACATGTTTGTCCTCTTTGGAGAAATGGCTATTTCAGTCTTCTGCCATTTTTTAATTGGATATTTTGTTCTGTTTTTGTTTTTGTTTTGTTTTGTTGGTGTTGAGGTGTATGCATCCTTTATAACTTTTGGATATTAACCCCTTATCAGAAGTATCATTGGTGAATACATTCTCTAATTCAGTTGGTTGTCTTTTCATTTTGCTGATGGTTTCCTTTGCTGTGCAAAATATATTTAGTTTGATGTAGCCCCATTTGTTTATTTATTTATGTTTTTGTTTCCCTTGGCAGAGGAGCTATATTTAAAAAAATATTACTAAGAGCAATTTCAGAGAGTTTACTGCCTGTGTTTTCTTCTAAGAGTTTTATGGTTTGGGGTCTTACACTGAAGTTCTTAATCCATTTTAAGTTAATTCTTTTATACGGTATAAGAAGGTGATCCAGTTTCATATTTTTGCATTTATCTGTCCAGTTTTTCTAACACCATTTATTGAAGAGACTATCTTTACCCCACTGTATATTTTTGCCTCCTTTATCATAGATCAAATGACCACATAGACGTGGGTGTATTTCTGGGGTTTCTATTGTATTTCCTTGATCTTTGTGTTTGTTTTTGTGTCAGTACCATGCTGTTTTGATTACTGTACCTTATACTATAGTTTGATATCAGGTAGCATAATACTGCTACCTTATTTTTCTCTTTTTTCATGATTGTGTTAGTTATTCAGGGTCTTCTGCAGGTCCATATAGAACTGCCATTGATATTTTTATAGGGATTGCATTGAATCTATAGATTGTTTTGGGTACTATGAACATGTTAACTATGGTAATCCTTCTATCTATGAGGATGGCATATGCTTCCACTTATTTGTATCTTCTTCAATTTCTTTCCTCAATATCTTATAATTTTCCAAGTACAAGTCTTTTACCTACTAGATTAAAATTATGCCTAGGTGTTTTTTTTTTATGAAACTGTAAATGGATTTGTTTTCTTAATTTCTCTTTATGATAGTTTGATATTGGTGTATAAAAATGCAACAAATTTCTGAACACTAATTTTGTTTTCTGCTACTTTACTGAATTCATTTATCAGTTCTAATAGATTTTTAGTAAAATTTTTGGTGTTCTCTCCATATAGTATATCATGTCATCTGCAAATAATGATAGTTTTACTTTTTCCTTTTCAGTTTGGATGCATTTTATTTCTTTTTCCTCTGTGATTGCTGTGAGGACTTCCAATATTATGTTGAGTAAAAGTGGTGAAAGTGAACATCCTTGGCATTTTCCTAATCTTAAGGAAAATGCTTTTATCTTTTCCCTGTTGAATATGAGGTTAACTGTGGGTTTGGCACATATAGCCTTTATAATGTTGAGTTATTTTTCATTTATTCTAAGTTTGCTGAGAGTTTTTATCATAAATGGATGTTGGATTTTGTCAGATGCTTATTGTGCATATATTGATATGATCATAGGATTTTATCCCTCATTTTGCTTATGTGGTATATCCCATTAATTGATTTGCAGATATTGAACCAACCTTGCATCCCAGGAATAAATCCCATTTGATCATGGTGCATGCTATTTTTAATATATTGCTGAATTGTTGAGGATTTTGGCATATATGTTCATCAGGGATATCAGCCTATGTTTTTTGTTTGTTTGTTTTTCGTAATGTCTTTGTCTGGTTTGGGAATCAGGGTAATGGCCTCATAGAATGAGTTTGGTAGCCTCCCCTACTCTTGAATTTTTTGGAATAGTTTGAGAAGAATAGGTGCTAATTATTCTTTGATTTTAGTAAAATTGACCTGTAAAGCTATTCAGAATAGGACTTTCGTTTGTTGGGAGTTTTGTTTTGTTTTATTACTGATTTGACTTCATTAGTAGTAATTGGTTGTTTCAGATTTTCTGGTCTTTGTTGATTTAGCCTTGAAATATTGTATGCTTCCAGGCATTTATCAATTTCTTCCAGATTATCCAATTTTTTGGCATATAATAGAATATATATATATATATATATATATATATATATATATATGCTATGTATATATGCTACATAAATTATATATATATGGTATTTATGTGGTGTCTGTTGTCACTTCTCTTTCATTTCTGATTCTATTTATTTGAGTCCTTTTTATTTTATTCTTGATGAGCTTAGTTAAAGTTTATCAATTTTGTTTATCTTTTCAAAGATGCAGCTCTTCTTTTCATTGATCTTTTGTATTGTCAGTTTAGACTCTATTTTGTTTATTTCTGCTCTGGTCTTTATTATTTCCTTAGTTCTACTCACTTTAGGCTTTGTTTGCAGTTCTTTTTCTAGTTCCTTTAAGGGTAAGGTTAGATTTTTTTTAATATATATATTTTTTTAATTGGGGAATTGGGGGGATGGGAACAGTGCTCAGGAATTGGGGGAAGGGGAACAGACAAGTTGCTGTCCTTTTGTTCTTCAGTCTAGTTGTGGAGAATGTTGCTTCACTGGCCTAAGTTGGCACCATCATTGCGCTCTTCCCGGGTGAGGCAGATCAGTTGCTGGCTTCTGGACGGCCGCTGAAGGTGGCTTGAGGGCCGCTCATGCTGGCTGCTGGCTACACACAGCAGCCCATGGCAACCCACTGCCACAGGGGCTGCAGCCTACACCGTCGCCGGCGACTCACGGCAGACCAGCTCCAGGTTGAGCTGTTGTTCAGCATGTTAGCTGTAGAGGGCAGTGTCACTGGCCCTCATATGTGGGATCCGAACTGGGGCCCTCTGGCATCCCAAGCCAGTTCTTAACCATCGTGCCACTCAGCCGGCCCTAGATTTTATTTTTAAAGATTTTATTGGGGAATTGGGAGAGGGGAACAGTGCTGGGGAATCAGAGGTAGGGGAACAAACAAGTTGCTGTCCTTTTGTTCTTCAGTCTAGTTGTGGAGGGCGTCACTTCACTGGCTCATGTTGGTATTATCACTGCGCTTTTCCCGGGTGAGGCAGATCAGTTGCCAGCCTCTGGACGGCTGCTCACAGCGGCTCTTGGCAGCTCACACCGGCTGCCAGCAGCTAACACTGGCTGCCGACCACTCACAGTAGCTTATGGCAGCTCACTGTAGCTCCACTGCAGTCTATGCCATGGTCAGCAACACACAGCAGCCCAGCTCCAGGTCAAGCTGTTGTTCACCATTTTAGCTGTAAAGGGCAGTGTCACGGGCCCTCATGTGAGATCCGAACTGAGCCAGCTCTTAACCAATGCACCACTTGGTCCGCCCAAGGTTAGATTTTTTATTTGATTTTTTTGTTTGTTTGTTTCTTGAGGTAAGCCTGTAGTGTTAGGCATTTCCTTCTTAGGACTGTTTTTGCTATGTCCCATAGATTTTGAGTTGTCCTGTTCTGGTTTTCATTTCTCTCAAGGTATCTTTTGATTTCTTCCCTGATCTCATTCTTTACTCATTCATTGTTTAGTAGAGTGTTATTCTGCCTATGTGTGTTTGTGTGTTGTTCAGGTTTTTTTCTTAATTGGTTTTTAGTTTCATATAAGTTCTGACAATTAAGTTCATGAACTCATTCTAGAAAAAAATGCTACATACCTCATTGCTGAATATCACTATGGTCACCTTTGAAGTAATTCCCTTGGGAAACTACGCACGAATGTCAGTGCCTAGTCCACCCTTCAAAGCAATTTTGGGGCTCTTACTGGAATGGCCATCAGAGCTGTCATCGTATTACTCTTGATGTCCTGAATGTCATCAACATGTCTTCCTTTCAATATTTCCTTTATCTTTGGTAAAGAAAGAAGTAATTGGGGACCAGATCAGGTGACTAGGGAGGGTGTCCCAATACAGTTGTTTGTTTTCTGACTAAAAACTTTCTCACAGACAGTCCCGAGTGAGCTGGTGCATGGCTGTGATGCAAGAGCCCTGAATTGTTGGCAAAAAGTTCAGGTCATTTTCATCTAACTTTTTCATGCAGCCTTTTCAACACTTCTAAATAGTAAACTTGGTTAACTTTTTGTCCAGTTGGTTCAAATTCATAATTAATAATCTCTCTAGTATCAAAAAAAGTTAGCAACATCATTGCAACAAGTTCACAAACTTAATTGTCAGACTTCATACAACAAAAGTGACAAGTTCACAAACTTGTTGCAACAATGTTGCTAACTGTTGTTTAATATCAGAGGGATTATTTATTATGAATTTGTACTAAGTGGACAAACAGTTAACCAAGTTTGGAAGTGCTGAAGAGGCTATGTGAAAAAGTTAGATGACCTGAACTTTTCACCAACAATTCATTGCTCTTGCATCATGATGATGCACCAGTTCACATGGCACTGTGTGTGTGTGTGTGTGTGTGTGTGTGTGTTGGCCAGTTAACAAATAATTGTGTTGGAACAGCCTCCCTACTCACCTGATCTGGCCCCCAATGACTTCTCTCTTTACCTAAAGATAAAGGAAATATTGAAAGAAAGGCTTTTTGATGATATTCAAGACATCAAGGGTAATACTATGACTGCTCAGATGGCAACTCTAGAAAGAATTCCAAAATTGCTTTGCAGGGTGGACTAGGTGCTGACATAAGTGCATGGCTTCCTATGGGGAGTGCTTCGAAGGTGACCATAGCAATATTCAGCAATGAGGTATGTAGCACTTTTTCTAGAGTGAGTTTATGAACTTAACTGTCTGACTTTGTACTATGGTCAGAGATGTCGCTTGATATGATTTTCAATTCCTAAATTTATTGAGATTTGTTTTGCAGCCTAACATGTTGTATATCTTATAAAATGTTTCATGTGCACTTGAAATAAATGTTTATTCTGCTATTTTGGAGTCAAATGCTCTAAAAATATCAATTAAATTAATTAAGTTTTGTGTGTCATTTAGGTTTGCTGTTTCCTTGTTGATTTTCTGTCTTCATGATCTGATCATTGGTGTGAATGGGGTGTTAAAGTCCCCTACTGTGATTGTGTTACTGTTAATCTCTCCCTATATGTGGACAAATATGTGTTTTATATATTTAGGTGCTCCTATATTCAGTTCATAGATGTTTACTAGGTTTATATTCTCTTGCTGAATGTATCCCTTTATCACTATGTAATGTTCTTTTTTGTCTCTTATTGTAGTCTTTATTTTAAAGTCTATTTTTTCTGATATAAGTATTGCCACCCCAGCATTTTTTTTCATTTCCATTTGCTTGAAATATATTTTCCATCCTTTTTCTTTCAGGTTATGTGTTTCTTTTTATGTGAGGTGCATCTGTTGTAGACAACATATGTATGGGTATTGTTTTCTTAGCCACTCAGCAATCCTATGTCTATTTATTGGAGCATTTAATACATTTACATTTAAAGTGATTGTTGATATCTACCTGGTTATTGCCATTTTATTAGTCATGTTTTTCATCTTCTATTGTTTGTTTCTTTCTCCCCCCCCCCCCCCCCCTCTTTTTCTTAAAAAAATCCCATTAACATTGCTTGTATTATTGGCTTGGTGGTAATGAATTCCGTTAGCTGTTTTTCTGGCTGTGAAGCTCTTTATCTCTCCTTCAAATTTAAATGATAGCCTTGCTGGGTAAAGTAGTCTTGGTCGTAGATCCTTTCTTTTCATCACTTTGAATATTTCGTGCCAATCCCTCAGGCATGCAAAGTTTCTGTTGAGAAATTCCATGATAGTCTTATGGGAACTCCCTTGTAGGTAATTACTTGGCTTTCCCTCGCTGCTTTTAAGATTCTTTTGTCTTTAACCTTTGTCATTCTAATTATAATGTGTCTTGATGTAGGCCTCATTTGTTTCATCTTTTGGGACTCTCTGCACATTCCGGGCGTGTATGTCTATTTCCTTCATCAGGTTAGGAAAAGTTGTAAACTTCTGTCATTATTTCTTCAAATAGGTTCTCAATCCCTTGTTTCCTCTCTTCTCCTTCTGGCACTCCTATGATGTGTGTTGTGATGCTCGATGTTGTCCCTGAGGTCCCTTAGACTACATTTTTCTTTATTCTTTTGTTGTTTTTGTTGGGTGTTTTCTGCTACCTTGTCTTCTAAATTGCTGATTCAATCCTCTGCTTTATCTAAGTTACTGCTGATTTCTTCTAATGTGTACTTTATTTTAGTTATTGTGTTCTTTGTTTCTGACTAGTTCTTTTTTAATGGTTTCTGTGTCCTTCTTCATGCTTGCTACCTCCTTGTTGAAGTTCTCACTGAGTTCCTTAAGCATTCTAAAAATCAGTGTTTATAACTCTGTCTCTGATTTATTGGTTGTCTCCATTTCATTTAGCTCATTTTTGTGGAGTGTTCTCTTGTTCTTTTATTTGGGACATGTTTGTTTCCTCATTTTGTATGCCTCTCTATGTTCATTTCTATGTATTAGGTATATCTCCTATGTCTCTCAGTCTTTGCTGGATGTCTTTGTATAGTAGCTGTCCTGTGTGACCCAGTGGTGCAGCCTCCCTGATCACTTTTGTGGTGTGCTCCAGGAGTGTCCCTGTGTGAATTTTATGTACCCTCCTGTTGTCTTTGAGCCTTAATTGCTTTTGGCATGTGAGTGGAATTGACTCTCAGAGTGCCTGGCAGTGAAAAGCGGCCATACCCATAGCATATGACCTCCTGAATGTGGGGTGCCACTTCAGAGGGGAATTTTCCCCAGTGGACTCCTCTACCTGTTTAGACCATGCTTTTTGTTTAATGCATATGAGACTAATTGGGTAGTGCTCTTTTGTGGTCTGAAGCTGGCCTCAGGGTGTGTTTTTCTGGTGCTTCTTGGGAGGGACTCCCCTACCAATCAAGATCAGCTGTTGCCTGTGACCTGCCCAGGGCTACCTGGTATGAACTACAAAACTATATGTGATTGATAGCTGCCTGTTCTAGACCTGGAGGTGCTTTGGAGTGGCCACACTGAGACCAGAGGCTGGCTGCCACCAGTATCAGTCTTGGAGCAGCTAAGCCAAAGACCCAGGGCACCCATAAGCTTGTTGCCACCTAGTGACTGTGCGTAAGACTCAGCTGCTAGATAAGCCTCCTTAAGTGCCCAGGACTAGGCTGGTTGCTCTAATGCTGATAGTGCCTCAGGTTGTGCTATGCAAGTTTGGCAGGGCATGGTTTTAGGTAATTACTAGAGTAGGCTGGGTTGTGTTCATAAGGTTAATGCAGATAAAGTTCTTAGTGGCTGGCCGAGTGGTGCGATGGTTAAGAACTGGCTTGGGACACCAGAGGGCCCCGGTTTGGATCCCACATATGAGGGCCAGTGACACTGTCCTCCACAGCTAAGATGCTGAACAACAGCTCAACCTGGAGCGGGTCTGCCGTGAGTCACCGGTCATGGCGTAGGCTGCAGCCCCTGTGGCAGTGTGTTGCCATGGGCTACCGTATGTAGCCAGCAGCCAGCATGAGCAGCCAGCAGCCGCAGTGAGTGGCCATCCAGAAGCCGGCGACTGGTCTGCCTCGCCCGGGAAGAGCGTAATGATAGTGCCAACTTGGGCCAGTAAAGCAACGTCCTCCACAACTAGAATGAAGAACAAAACGACAGCAACTTGTCTGTTCTCCTTCCCCCAATTCCCCAACATTGTTCCCATCCCCCCCAATTCCCCAATAAAAATCTTAAAAAAAAAAAGTTCCTAGGTCAGCTCCATAAAATGCCCAGAGAACACAGAGGCCAGCTGCCACTCACCTAGAGCTGGCAGATCCAAGACAGTTTTCTCAAAAAGGCTAGATCATGAGTTGAGGCTGTTTGCATGCTACCAAAATTGTCTTGAGTGTCCGCACAAGCTTATGTACCTTGTTTGCTGCTAGTAGAGTCTCCTGTGGTGTGTGTGGTGCATCTGGTTCCCCAGGCACTAGAGTGCCTCAGGCGATGTTGTGCAAGCTGGGCAGGGCAAGGTCCCTAGGTGTCACTGGAGTGGGGTATGTGGAGTTCACCAGGCCAGTGCATTTTCAGATTTGGCCATGTGGGGGAGGGCTCAACATAGGAAAGTTTGCATCTCCATGAATTAACCTTGGGGAATCTTAGAAAACACTGAAGCCTGGGTTCTACCCTTAAATCTTCGGGTTATGTGTAGAACCCAAGCACTGGTGTTTTTCTTTTCTGGATCCCCAAGTTGATTTTAATAAGCACCCAGGATGAAGACGCAGTTTTGGGGCAGTGGTTCTCAAAGTGTGGTCTTGGGTCAGCAGCACCAGCTTCATCTGGGGATTTGATAGAAATGCAAATTTGCGGGTCTCACCACAGAAATACTAAATAGGAAATTCTAGGAGTAAGGGTTTATGGTTTATCACGATCTCTAGGTGATACTAATGTGCCCAAACATCTGAGAAACACTGTTTTAGAGCATTCTGAAATAAAATTCTGTGTCTCTTTAAGAAGAAATTGGATTAAAATACATGAATAGAAGTGTAACTGTGATAATAAAAGATAGATCAAGAAAACATTAAAATATTAGTAAAGATACAGCTTTCAAAATACAATGAATACTTCCAGATTCTAAGATAGCTGAGTAGGTAAATGCTGTGCCTGCTGATTCCCATGACCACATTGAAATTACAACTAAGTTATGGAATACTCAATCTCAATAACCATCTGAAGACTAGGTGAACAGAAGTCCTATAACTAAGAATAAATAAATAAATACCAACACTGAGACTAGTAGGATGGGTAGAGATGTGAAATGAACTGACCCCACACAAACAGATAGTTGTTGAGCATCAGAAGAAATATCTAGGTGGTGGAGGTCCCCCCTGAAAAGTGAGGGGTTCCAGCCCCACACCATAGTCCCCAGCCTAGGGGCTAAGTTCTGGGTAAAGGAGTCCTCACAACAACTGACTGTGCAAATCAGTGAGGATTCTGCCCATTCAGGTCGGATGAAAGCAGTTGGATACCCAGATGTCCTCTTAAAGGACCCACACATATACTCAATTGGACACTCACTCTGGGCTTTGGTGGCGGGTCAGCAACTTGAAAGGTGCCAGAGACATACAGGGTAAGACTGAGTTGTGTAGCTTTAGTGTGAGAGCTAGAGGAGCAGCCTCCATTATTTATGTGTGGAGCCTGCCTCACATGTAGCCTCACGTGTAGCAAGAGTTGAGAACCACTAATTTAAAATATGTTTGAATCAATCTGACTTCACATTGTGTGATAAATAATTCATCAAATATTAGTTTATTTACACTTGATTACCTCTAATTTGACTAGAAATATCCCCTAACTAGGCCTCTCAGGTTACTCATTTTAATTTCCTTCTATTTTTCAGTTACACAGACATACTGAAAGACCATTATATGTAAAACACTATGCCAGCATGCTTTGTTTATACCTGTTTTTGCATTCCTATTTCATATAATTCTTTATCCTTATTTCAATTAATTCATTATTTGAATAGTAATCATCATAACAATAGTGATACTGTTAGTTATGTATCAGGTACTGTCTTAAGTGCTTTACATATATTATCTCATTTATTCTCTATAACTGCCTTATCAGGTAAAAATTATTATCTCTCATACAGATGAAGAAACTCAGGCAAAGAAAGTTTGAATAAATAAGTCAAAGTCACCATGCAGTTATAATAAGTAGCTAGAATATGAATTTAAATATGCAAAGTGGCTTGAGCTACTAACAGTCAGAAATTAAATCATCTGTAAAATTAGAGTCACTGGAAAAATATTATGTTTATCAAAAAATAGATTTGCACTTTTGCTTAAAATTTATATCTCTCATTGTTTGTTTTAGTATCAATGCTTAGTGGGATATATTTTTAAAATTTCCAGTTCCTTCTGGAGAGAAAGGGAAACCATTTGCAATCATAATATTCAAAAATACTATTCTTTGATTCTATACATTTGAAGTGGTAACATAAGATTTATTTACAGTTATCTGCATAAATCAATGGAGTAGTATGATATATTTTTATACAGTCATTTGTAAAATGTATTGTATGACAAATAACTTATTGTACACATAAAACACATTATGTAGAAAATATTTTAACAAAAAATTTTGGTTTATGTAAAATGCTTAGAGTATTCCATTCCTAATCAGTACCTGTTTTAGTCAGATTGGGATGCTATAATAGAATGTCATAGACTGGGTGGTTTAAACAATAGGAATTTATTGTCTCATAGTTCTGGAAGCTAGAAGTCCAAGATCAAAGTGCTGGAAAATTCAATTTCTGGTTAGAACTCTCTTCCTGGCTTTCAGAAGGTTACCTTCCTGCTGTGTCCTTACATGGTCTTTCTTTCTTTCTTTCTTTCTTTCTTTCTTTCTTTCTTTCTTTCTTTCTTTCTTTCTTTCTTTCTTCTTTCTTCCTTTCTTTTTTCATTAAAGTTTATTGGGGTTACAATGGTTAGTAAAGTTATGTAGGTTTAAAGCATATAATTCTGTTATACATCATCTATATATCACATTGTCACATGGTCTTTTTTCAGTTGTGGGTGGAAAGAGAGTGGTCTGGTGTTTTTTCCTCTTCTTAGGAACAATAGTTCTAGCAGGTTAAGCCCCATCCTTATGATCTCATTTAACATTAATTACCACTCTAAAGAGCTTATCTCCAAATCAGTTGCACTGGAGATTAGGGCTTCAAGATATGAATTTGGAGGATACACACTCCAGTCCATAACAGTACCTGAAACTATTATAATGCAAAAGTATAATATTGCATACATTAAAAGTTTGCCTTCTAAAGACTTGAGAATAAAAATGAGACAAATGATAATTTTAATGTATTGAATAGCTTTAGATATGATTAAGTTTATCTCCAGATGCAGATCCTAACTTTTAAAATGAAGTTTACATTACAAACTCAAAATGTGTTTATAATAACAGGTGTAGAACACAGTGAAATGTAAGGTTTTATTTTGCTTTAAGTTACATTTGGCTGCTTTACACATTAGTATAGAATATTCAGACAGAATGACTATTTGAAGACAGTCAAAATGCAAGTGTAGACAAAATTAAAAATTAAAAATCTATAATTCTTTGTTGTCAGATTATATAATATGGTTTTATTTTAGCATTTGATATGTTGTTAATTTTAAGGATATTAAGTGTGTTGAAGACATAAATGATAAAATAAAGGTTAATATTTTCAAATAATGTTATCAATTATAGGCATATAAGAAGACTAAACTCCACATACATTTACGTACACAGAAGAGACAGAAATATTGACTTTATAGGCATTGTTAAATACCTACTAAAATATAAATAATATTAATAGGTTATAGTTATTGTGGAAGTGACATATTTCTTAATCACTAGAAATGATAATCTTAGATCATATATAGACTGACAAAATGCAATAAATCAATTAAAATAATTCCAATACAAGCAATTTATTCACTGAATTAACTTCTGCCAAGTTTGTAATTAATATGGTAAACATAGAGAGATGTGATGTACTAGTCATGATAGATTAGTGTTCTAAAATTCAAATGAAAATCTCCCATTCTGCTCTGAAATTTAAGTAGAGACATTTTAATTCCTCCCATCCAAATCTCAAATTTTCCCATTAAATTACTAAAATAATATAGAATATGTAGAAAGAGTATCTGAAGTCTATCTGTTACCAATGACATTTACATGCCAGTCATGTCTGAGTCAAGAGAGGCTGGAGTGAAATGGTCTCCTTAATAAGACAAGTGCCCATCTGACACCCTACAAAATATTTACAACACTGTGAGGAGTGTAAATGTCTAACTATTACATTGTTTTGTACAACTGAAGCTAATTTAAGAGAGAGAGAGAGAGAGAGAGAGAGAGAGAGAGAGAGAGAGAGAGAGAGAGAGAGAGAGAGAGGCTGGATTGAGAGAAAGGCCTACCAAAATGT
>NW_017731503.1:609601-611775 GCF_001890085.2 Hipposideros armiger
ATGTCTGCAAATATACTCCCTATTTTTTCTTCTAGGAGTTTTATGGTTTCAGGTCTTACATTTAAGTTTTCAATCCATTTTGAATTTGTTCTTGTATATGATGTAAGTAGGTGGTCCATTTTCATTTTTTTTTCATGTGTCAGTCTAATTTTCCCAGCACCATTTATTAAATAGACTATCTTTACTCCACTGTAAATTCTTGCTTTCAATGTCATAGATTAAATGACTGTATATGGATGGGTTTATTTCTGGGCTCTCTATTCTGTTCCACTGATCCATGTGTCTGTTTTTATGCCAGTACCATACTGTTTTGATTACTTTAGCCTTGTAGTATGACTTGATGTCAGGTTGTGTGATACCTCCCATTTTCTTCTTATTTCTCAAGATTACTGTGGCTGTTCAGGGTCTTTTATGACTCCATATAAATTTTAGGATTATCTGTTCTATTTCTAAGAAAAATGTTCTTGGTAGTTTCATATGAATTGCATTGAATCTATATATTGCCTTAGGAAGTATTCACATTTTAACTACATTAATGCTTCCTATCTATGAACATGGTATGTATTTCCATTTATTTGTATCTTCTTTGATTTCTCTCTTCAACGTCTTATAATTTTCTGAGTATAGGTCATTTACTTATTTGGTTAAATTTATTCCTAGGTTTTTTATTGTTTTTGAAGTAATTGTATATAGGATTGATTTCCTAATTTCTTCTTCTGATAGTTGATTATTGGTGTATACAAATTCAACTGATTTCTGAATGTTAATATTGTATCCTGCTACCTTACTAAATTCATTTATCAGTTCTAACAGTTTTTTGGTGGAGTCTTTGGGATTCTATATATATAGTATCATGTCATCTGCATATAATGACAATTTTACTTCCTCCTTTCCAGTTTGGTTGTCTTTTCTTTCATTTTCTTGTCGGATTGCTGTCGCCAGAACTTCCAGAACTATGTCGAACAGAAGTGGTGAAAGTGGGCAGCCTTGTCTTGTTCCTGATTTTAAGGGGAAAGCTTTTAGCCTTTCCTAATTGAGTACAATGTTTGCTGTGGGCTTATCATAGATGGCCTTTATTATGTTGAGATATGATCCCACTATTCCCACTTTGATAAGAGTTTTTATCATAAATGGTTGCTGGATTTTGTCAAATGCTTTTTCTGCATCTATTGATATGATCATATGATTTTTATTTTTCATTTTGTTAATGTGATATATTACATTAATTGATTTGCGGATATTGAACCAACCTTGCATACCAGAAATGAATCCCACTTGATTGTGGTGTATGATCTTGTTATTGTGAAACCGAATTTAGTTTGCTAGTATTTTGTTGAGGATGTTTTCATCTATGTTCATTAGGAATTTCAGCCTGTAGTTTTATTTTTTTGTAATGTCTTTGTCTGACTTTGGGATCAGAGTAATAGTGGCCTCATAAAATGTGCTTGGGAGCCTTCCCTCCTTCTGTAATTTTTGGAATACTTTGAGGAGAGTAGGTATTAATTCTTTTTTGAATGTTTTGTAAAATTCGCCTGTGAAGCCATCTGGTCCAGGACTTTTGTTTGTTGGAAGCTTGTTGATGACTGTCTCAATTTCTTTGGTAGTAATCAGTCTGTTCAGAGTTTCTGTTTCTTTTTGGTTCAGACTTGGTAGATTGCAAGCTTCTAAAAATTAATCCATTTCTTCCAGATTTTCAAATTTGTTGGCATATAGCTGCTCGTAGTATTTTCTTACACTTTCCTGTATTTCCGTGGCATCTGTTGTCACTTCCCTTCTTTCATTTCTGATTTTATTAATTTGGGTCATCTCTCTCTTTTTCTTGTGAGTCTGGCTAAGGGTTTGTCGATTTTGTTTATCTTTTCAAAAATCCAGCTCTTGGTTTCATTGATCTTTTGGTCTCTATTTCATTTATTTCTGCACTGGTCTTTATTATTTTCTTCCTTGTACTCCCTTTGGGCTTGTTTTGCTGTTCTTTCTCCAGTTCCCTTAGTTGTAAAGATAGTCTGTTGATATGAGATTGTTCTTCTTTCTTTAGATAGGCTTGCAATGCTATGAATTTTCCTCTTAGGACTGCCTTCGCTGCATCCCATAGATTTTGAGTTGTTGTGTTTTCATTGTCGTTTGTCTTGAAATAGCTTTTCATTTCTTCCTTAATCTCAGTTCCCACCCAGTCA